>NC_089767.1:2301968-2331968 GCF_040412425.1 Macrobrachium rosenbergii
ATATATATACATATATATATACACAAACACCATATTCCTAAATTCTTTACGACCAGACAGGGCTTACGTCACGTCAGAACCAAGTCATTTCCACGGAAATCTTTTCCAACACTAGCAGGGCTTGATTTGGACAGTTAATAATATGGTTTGTGTAACCGTACTACTGATGCCCTTTCTGACCCAAATTCAAATCCTGTCGTGAACGCAGTTTGCTTATTTCAATCCCAGATTTCGGATTCAAGATTTGTCAACAGATAACAATTTAAAAAATATCATGGGATGGATAAGGTAAAAATTCAATGCCACAAGCCTAGGTTTAACATAGATCTAGTGTATTTATTCAGTAGCTGCTAGTGGCAGGAACGGTAATCTTTGATTATGAAACCAACGCCTCACTGAGTGAGGACCAACAACAAAACATCATCATAAACCCTTATATTCTATAGTCATCCTTAGATGGACAAACAGGCCAAGAGCCACTGAACATACTGACAACATACATTTCTCCTCGGGAGTCATACACAGCAACAAGGCTTCTCTTCAGGAAGAAAAAATAACTGTTTACTGTAATTAAAATCTTTCCTTATCCTTCATCGATCCCCTGCCACTAAAAGATCGATGCTTTTCGCTGTACTGTATAGTTGTAAGTCTCGAATAAATGAAATGCGGCAGTATAAGTCCGTAGAGTTTTAAAAATTTTTTTTCGACTTTCTACTGGTACGACAAAAATTTTCACCGTTTTTCTTACTATCTTGAACTCGCCAGGATTCTCTGCTAAGCTTTTTCAACCTCGCCTGTTGAGCTATTCATTTCATTAGTGAACAGCGTTATTACTGTCATATCATTAGTACGACAATTGCAGGCTGTTCTATGAGTAAGAGTCTTGGTGTCATAAGGTTAGCTTAATCTTAATAAGGAAGGAGGAACCGAGATCGTTCAGAAACGTTCCAACCTTCTGCTGCTTTTAAATAATAAAAGCTTATTCTTGAATTATTGGTAACTTGCTTTTCAGCTACTTGATAAAGACAAGAATCCTTCCGTCAGCTTGAAAGAATTCAGAAGAGAATTACTAATTGCCAAGCAGCTATAACTTCAATAACCCATCTACTAGAAAATCTCCTCTCCAAGTATTTGGATGTCCGCGTACATGATGCAGACTCTGTGCCACGAGGTCACCACGAGGAAGCTGAATGAAAAAGAAGCTACCATAAACGACACTGCCACCAAGTGGCTGAGAAGGGAACCCTTCCGAAGGTGACGAGACTCAAAGGAGGCAACCTGAAGGTGGTCCATCAGGAGGAAGGTTTGATTAACCTAGCTGAGGTCAACCGTTTGACAACCTAAAAAGAACTTTCGCGTCCTCCTCAAACATTCCCAATTCGTAAGAGTTCGAGACACTCTAGTGTAATTATATCTTTGACCTCGTGCGAGACGTGGTTTCGAAGACGTGTCCCTTCCTACGGGAGCCTGTCCCCAGGAGGCCACGAAAATAAGAGACTACCACCACAGCAAAACATTCCCTCAACAACACGTCAGTGCTGCCGAGGAACTGCGCCCAAAACCTGATGTTGTCAAACGAAGGGCGGCCAAAATTCAATATACGTTCTCCTGCACAAGAAGAGCAATCTAGAACAGGGCGAGATTAAATTCAAGAGGATCATGAGGAACCTCGTGGAGGGTATTAAAAGACGGGCTAACAAGATTATCCCGTCAGGACGGCATTAAGCTTCCCAAGAAGTTGGGGACTTCCACATCGTCAACTAAATGGCAAAGTGAAGATCCACAGTACAAGGAACCTATTCGACCTATTATGAGCAAGATCCGCCACCCCACCCTCTATCACCTGGAGAACAAGTTAGCACACACCCTAACGCTGCTCATCCCCTCTCGCTATCGCATCGTCCATGGCAAATGCACCGTTGGTATCAACTTCCATCATAGCTTCTCTACACATCAAGTCCCTGTTCACAAAGGTGCCAGTCGATAGAACCATCGACAACATCACCAGAAAGACGCCAGATGATGGTTCCCTACATCCTGCCAACATCCCGAGGAGATCGTGAAGACCCTTTTTGGCATTTGTACTAAAGGGCCACCCTTCACATGCCCAAAGGGCCCAACGTACTATAAACAGACAGATGGTATCGTAACCGACGCCCTCTTAGGCGGGTCACGGCGAATTTCTTAGGTTGCTGGATAAAGTCTTCTAGGAAATAGGAAGCCTTATTGTATGCCGCCCATATGTCGTCAACACCGTGAACTGCCGATGAGAATACCCTTTCCTGGGACCTATGAGGTCATTCAGCGCTGGACAGTAAGAGGGTTTGAAAGGTGTAACAGGAGGAACACCTCGCAGTTGCACCGTGGTGGAGTTGCACCCCATCCTCAAAGCATTATATAAACTAACCGGAGATATATCTCCATCCTCCAAGATTGTATAAACTAACCGGAGATAAACCTCCACCCTCCGAGCATTATATAAACTAAATGGAGATATATCTCCATCCTCCAAGCAGCATTATATAAAATAACAGGAGATATATCTCCATCCTCCAAGCATTGTATATATAAAAGAAAAACCTTCAATTTACCTAAAGAGCGAGGAATATTTATGTATATATTACCTACAATCACCACGGGGCCATCGTATGCCCTCCAGAATCACCCAGACAACACAATTGTCTTTCGTCCCCGCCGCGTCTCCGCGACAGCAATTCCTACCTGGCTCGCCATACCCTCCAATCCCTAACCTGACTCGCAAATGGAATGAAATATAAAATTTATGCCGAAAGCCAAGCGCTAGGTCCTATGAGGTCATTCAGCGATGAAAGGTAAATACAGAGTGAAATGGTTTTAAAGGTGTAACCGGAGGGAAACCTCGCAGTTGCACCATGAAACAATTGTTAGGAGAGGATTGAGGAAAGTAAGACGGAAGAAAAAGAACATGAACGGAGATACAGTAAAAGGAATGAAAGAAGTTGCAGATAGGGGTCGGAAGACCGATGCAAAGAAGCTTAAGTAATGCCTACAGCGCACCGCGAGAGGTGGAGCTGACGGCTCTATCCCCCTACGGGATTTGACTTGCAAATTTTGTATGTATCCATTTTTTTATGTTCATTCTGTGAGAAAAACTTTAAATAACTAGATCTATGTTTTTAATTGTAAGTCGAATAACTTAATGCAACAGCCAGCCATATATGTCACTGGCACTTAGTAGAATTAAAAATAAGAAAAAATCGAAGATGAATTTTTACCGTAAAATTTTAAGTTTTACCTCATTAATACTTACATTCCTACTGTGGTTAACTTTAAAATGTGAATTTCAAATGTTATACTTTTCATTATTGAAATTCAATTTTGTTCTGTCAAGATTTCATTCCTTCTTACGGGTATTTTAAAATTCTGATGTATTTATGTGAAAGACATTTGCACAAAAGTTTCGTGATTAAATCTCTGTGTATTAATCTACTTAACAATGTTTTCCAATCTCTCGCAATATTCCTCGTTTCAGGTAAGTCCAATATTTTACTTTACGTTATCATTCAGTTGTTCATTTATCTGTTTTTATAATAACTGATTTCCTCTTTCTGCATTTCCCAGTACTTCTGTTACTTCTATCGAATAACACCATATTGATTGGAAGCTTCAACTTCAAGTCAATGGCCCCCGTGTGCTTGTTCCATATGAATTTAGTTTATAATAATAATAATAATAATAATAATAATAATAATAATAATAATAATAATAATAATAATAATAATAATAATAATAATAATAATATATTAAAACTTAGTTACCGGTACAAATTAAGAATAGAATATATAGAATTTTTTGGCGAAGGACAAGCGCTGAAACCTATCAGGTCATTCAGCGCTGAAAGGAAAATTGAGTAGAAAGGTTTGAAAGGTGTAACAGGAAGAAAACCTCAGAGCAGTTGCACTATGAATCAATTATTAGGAGAGGGTGGAAGATAAGATGGAAGGAAGTGAATATGGAAGGAGGCGCAGTAAAGAAAGGGGTTGCAGCTACGGGCCGAAGGGACGCTACAAAGAACGTCGAGTAATGCCTACAGTGCACCGAATAAGGTGCACTAACGGCACTACCGTCACTACGGGGGAAAATTGGAACTCTTCACGATTTTGTGTCTCATCGTTGCGCAGAGGCCATGCTAATCTTCTCTGTCTCGTTACAAGTTTAGTATACGTACTGGCGAAGGAAGTACCAGGTACAAATTTCACAAACGGCAGAGTTGAAAACTCTGCGGTATTCGCTACCCACGTTTCACTACACGATCGATTTTTGCTATATTGACACACTGGCCTGCTGTCAGCACGCACTCTGCTCCTTTCAGCAGCTCGCAAGCGCTGTTTGTAATACCGCTCAGAAACGTTCGGCTATCATACTGCTTTTAAGTAATAAACAAATTACTTGAATGACTGGTAATTTGGTGAAGATAGGAAATCTTTCTCAGCTTGAGAGAAACTGACATATACATAAACACATACAACTATGAATAAATAAATAAATAAATATATATATATATATATATGTATGTATGCATGTATGTATACAACCAGCGGCGATCCTGTACCGAGGCTTCTCTGGCTAGGCCCAAGAGTAGAAAGCTCGCAAATATACAAACTGAATTTGTCCTCTTTCAAAAACACCCTTAAAAGATGCCTTCGCCGTATACAGGCAGGCTACTTTCGATGCTTCGTAGATCCTCTACCTAAATTAACGTGATGTCTTAGTAAACGAATGGCACATAGAATTTAGGCCAAAGGCCAAGCACTGGAACCTATAAGGTCATCAGCGCTGAAAGGGAAGCTGAGAGAAAGAGGGTACTGAAAGTGTAACAGGAGGAAAGCCTCGCAGTTGCACTATGCAACAATTGTCAGGAGAGGGTAGAAAGGACAATGGAAGAAAGAACATGAACAGAGATACAGTAAAAGGAATGAAAGGGGTTGCAGCTAGGGGACAAAGGAACCCTGCAAAGGACCTCAAGTAATGCCTACAGTGCACCGCATGAGGTGCACTGACGGCACTACCCCACTACGGAGATCCCTCATTGTATTTCCATACAATATGTCTGAATTTACACTCATACATGAAAAGTAATATCCTTTGAGGAAACGTGTCTTGAGGATATGCAATTGCATCCAGAACATCCAATTACGTCTCCGCTAATAGTAAAACATTCCAACGCACAGATTACAGGATTATACCTGTAATTATACTTAAGAATACCTAAGGCTATTCTTACACGGTAATAAAAAAACATTATCCAACTCTACGCCTACAGAGATAAAACGCATTATTATTATTATTATTATTATTATTATTATTATTATTATTATTATTATTATTATTATTATTATTATTATCATCAAGAAACACTCACAGTAGCATGAGTCTTGAAATGGTAAAACAAACCCACATTTATGCATGGGTACAAATACACTTAGAAATAATTCTCTACAGATAGCTTTCGGGGATCTATTCGGTTCCCCTTTTCAATCTCAAGCAGTTAAACGAGTAAAAAATACGCCGAAGTTTCTTCGGCGCAATCGAGTTTTCTGTACAGCGTATAATGCCGTATGAAACTTTCAGCCACGGTCCGGTGGTGTCCTCAGCCATGGCCCATGAAACTCAGCCACGACGTGGTGGTGGCTTGTGTTGATGAAACCTTTAGCTTAAATAAAATAAAATAAAATAAAAACTACTGTAATTATTGGAGGGTGGATGATCAACATACCAATTTACAACCCTCTAGCCTCAGTGGTTTTTAAGAAGATCTGAGGGCTGACAGAAAAATGGGGACGGACAGACAAAGCCATCTTAATAGTTTTCTTTTACCGATAACTAAAAAGAAGAATCGAACAGGTTCCCGAAAGCTCCCTGAAGAGATTTATTTTAAACACATGTACCCATACATAATTGTGGATTTGTTTCTCTATTATTATTATTATTATTATTATTATTATTATTATTATTATTATTATTATTATTATTATTATTATTATATAACTTGATATACTATGAGGAGTTACACATGTACATCACTGTTATCCTTCTCAGGACTTCGAGCCTGAGTAACTTCGGCATATTTAAAGATGCCGCATCAAAATTGGGAAAGCATCGCAGTTACGATTGTATCGAGGACCAACGCCACCCCAGTTACTGCAATGCCCCTACACAAACACATACAAAAGCAAAAAAAAAAAAAAAAAAAAAAAAAAAAAAAACTCCAGTATTTTAATATATAGAGTGCATTTATCTTTCAAATGCACAGTTATTAATAAACCCCAGTCGCTCATAACATTCCGAAGAGCCAGCCACTTATATTCCTACGCAGAAGGCACAGGAGCACGTCGACCCACATCACAAACATTGCATTTCTCAGATCTGCCACCAAGGCTCTCATCTGTTTCGGGATCTTACATATTTGCTGAGTGTTTACAATCCTTATCGTTTCGGCCTAAGTGCTTTATATATATATATATATATATATATATATATATATATATATATATATATATATATATATATATATATATATATATATATATATATATATCTACAGTAGAATCCACAGTAATAATCTTGATTATAAAGACGAAATGTACTTGTAAAAATATATACAGAGCTTAATGCTTTCGTCCATCCTTCTGCGGACTTTAGTGACCAAGTTCACAGAAGGGTGGGCGAAAGACTTACAGTAAGCTCTTCATATATCTTTACAAATACATCTCGTCTTTATTAATCAGGATTGTTAACGTGGATCCCACTGCAGATAACCACGAAGCCTGTTGCAGTGTTTTTATGTTTCAGACTTCGTATATGTGCAAAATTAAGGTGATGCGTGATGTGTATATACACATGCACCACAGGGAACAGAAACGCCGAGTATAAATAAAACATCTTGAAGCTGTCTTAGTAAACTGAAGGAGAAACCGGTCATGGATATATAATATATATATATATATATATATATATATATATATATATATATATATATATATATATATATATATATATATATATATATATCGCTGTCCCTGTGGTACACCTGCACACTCTATACATACTGTACTAACCACACAATTCATTCACACTCAACTTCACATTTCTCTTTCACGAAGGAGAATTTGAATGGATTAATCAAGAAATTCAGGCTCTAAAGCCAAGCACTTGGAACTTCCAGCTATTCAATGATGAAGCCAGTGCAAACAGGAGTTAGAGTGATTGGACAGCAAAGTAAGAAAATCCAGGAAATAAATGAGATGACTTACACGGATCTAGAAGTGAATATGGGAGAACGCCCCACAGTTGCAATTAAGTTAGAGAGGTTAAACAGCAATATGTGAGAAGGGAATGGCGATGCAATAAAGAGCTAAAAAGTGGGTGCAGCTAGGGGGCCCGAAGGGACGCTGCAAATACCCTTTAGCAATGCCTACAGCGCGCCAGGTGGGGTGTACTGACGGAAATAAGTCGGCGAGTGATTTACACACACACACACACGCCGTTTTCTTTCGTAGACAATTGCCCTTTCTTTCGAACGTTTTCTGAAGATTCTGCTGCCTGCCTAATTTCACTTATTCAGCATTTCACCGCTTCTCTCTTCCTTCACATAAACTGTATAGAAATATAAAGCCGTAACTTCCATCTTCTACTGTCCAAACTAGCACTCACTGAAACACCCTGTTTTTTAGTTTTCTGTAAAAGAAAACTATTGTGCCGGCTTTGTCTGTCACTCCGCACTATATTCTGTTTGCACTTCTTTCTGTCCGCCCTCAGATCTTAAAAACTACTGAGGCTAGAGGGCTGCAAATTGTTATGTTGATCATCCACACTCCAATCATCAGACATACCAAATTACAGCCCTCTAGCCTCAGTAGTTTTTATTTTTGTTTAAGGTTAAAGTTAGCCATAATCGTGCTTCTGCCAACGATATAGGATAGGCCACCACCGGAACAGTAGTTAAAGTTTCACGGCCGCAGCTCATACAGCATTATACCGAGACCACAGCAAGATAGATCTATTTTCTGTGGCCTTGAATATACGCTGTAGCGACTGTGCAGAAAACTCGATTTTGATGAAGAAACTTCGGCGCAGTTTTTACTTGTTGTTACCATTAAACGCAACATACAACCCTTGGAGCTTCACAAATAACAGAAGGGACAAATGGAATAAATATAAATTTAAAGTAAAATCACAAATAATAAAATATAAAATGCAAAATAATAAAGGTTTACAGATAATCGCAAACAATAAAATACAAAATGCAAAATAATAAAAATTTATAGATATCACCAATCGCAACATACAATGTCTGGGACCTCACATACGGGAAAAAAGAACCTTTTTTAAAGTTCAAGACTTACTTGAGAGTAGGTTTTATATTACATTATATATATAACAAATCTGTATTGGTCATCCGTGCTCACTCTCACCCCAAAGTTTCAACAGTCTGAAACTTGAAATGCTGTATGAGACAGGGAACTATACTATGTGTATATATACAGTATATGTATATGTATATATAATTTATATATAATATATGTATATATGCAATCGAGTTTTCTGTACAGCCGCTACAGCATATAATCAAGGCCAAACGAAAATACTGTAGATCTATCTTTCGGTGGTCTCGGTATAATGCTGTATGAGCAGCGACCCTTGAAACTTTAACCACGGTCCGGTGGTGGTCTATCCTATATCGTTGCCAGAAGCACGATTATGGCTGACTTTAACCTTAAATAATATAAAAACTACTGAGGCCTAGGGGGCTGCAATTTGGTATGTTTTATGATAGGAGGGTGGATGATCAACATACCAATTTGCAGCCATCTAACCTTAGTAGCTTTTAAGATCTGAGAGCGGACAGAAAAAGTGCGGACAAAATAAAGAGCGCACGGACAGACAAAGCCGGCACGATAGTTTTCTTTTCAGAAAACTAAAAATAACTTTTCCTGAATTTTATTTGAAACTTCGAAAAACAAATCAAGTCAGAAGTGATGACTATAAGATTTATCCTTCTCAGAATAATCTTTCTAAGACATGAGTGCAAAGCCATGATCTGGAATACTTCTTCATATTAGCCTAACTGCCCTAAAATGGAAGACTGCAGTATCAGCAAAAATACAAAAATACCAAACTAAGAAAAATGCTAGATATTCCCTTGCCTTACTACTGATTTTGCAGATACTGCAAATGGGTCCCCCTAAATACTCGTGGAAAGCATCAAAGAATCATACTGAAACTGCAGTAACTTGTGTATTAGTGTTTCACGAGGCCAGTAAGTGGGATATCTCAATTTCGAAAACTTTGCAGACACTGCAGTTTTCTACTTTAGGGCAGATTAGATATTATCAAACTCGCAAATGCCACAGACCCTGATATCACATAATAATTAAACGAATATATGTGAATGACCACATGTATATACAGTATATACCAGGCGTTCAGCAACTTTTGAAAATGACGTTTTTCGCCTGATCAGCTATAAAATAATTCCCCTTTTTTCCAAAAGAGGGGAGTAGGGTTGAACTATAATTATTTTACTCATACTATTCTATTCCTGATCGCAAATACTTCATCTCATACAAAATTAAACTTTGTATCTTGAAAAATAAAGAAATTAGAACAGGTTGAATTTCCAAAACTTTGATGGCTTGTTGTGGCGAGAGGCCCTTCTGATGCTGAACGCCTCATATGTACTGTATATTGTGCGTTTACCCACAATGCAAGTTTTCATAAATAGATGCACACAGATTTACCAGTATACACAGACGCACGCCGGTGAACCAAATTACATCTAACGACCCACGTCAAAAGGAGAAATATTAACAATGCAGAAGAGTTGACAAGGTATAGTTGTGTGCAGGTAAATTCTGAATCTTATATCATTACGGTTAAATGTCAATAAAATTGGTAAAAGATCTGCAGTTATATATACAACTGTACATTTCTAATTATATCAACAAGAGCTTATTCATGTTTTCCAACATGCCTGTTCAGCTACAAAATTTCCTGCTATTGCAATTGCAGATTTACAATTGTATGTACAACTGTGGATCTCTAAATCATAACAAAAACACGACTGAGTGGTCTCTGTGTGACTGGTTAAAAGATCCGCAGTTGTATACACAACAGCATATTTCTAATCATATTAACAAGAGCTTGCGCATGATTTCCAGCACGCCTCTTCATCTATAAAATCTCTTGTTATTACCACTTAAAAATATGCAACTGTATCAACAACTGTAGATCTTTCAACCATAACAAAAAAGCAGGACTTAGCGGCCTGTGTGCAACTCATTAGAACTAGACCTACCTGCCATCACAGGTGAGCAGACGAAGAGTAAGGGCACGACCAGCAGGAGCAGAGAACACGTCTTGATGGAGTTCATAACTGCAGAGCTGCTACTTGAGGTTTGGAAGGGGGAGGAGGGATGGAGAGAGGGAGGGAGGGAGGGAGAGGAGGGTAGGAGGAGGCGGAGTAGGAGGGGAGGCTGGGTAGGCTGCTACAGCAGTTAAGGGGGCGGGGGGGGGAGGGGTTGAGGTCGAACGATCGACTTCGCCCCACTTCTCGACTCAACAGGTGAGGAAGACCGTGAAATTCCGAGGGCGACCTTCGATTTTGTTATACGAGGTTGAGTGTGCTTGATTGAAATGAGTGGTACTGGAGGATGCGTTCAACAGGGGGGAGAAGTGGACTGAAATCAGTTGTGGTTATGGGGAAAGATCTCGTTTTAGCGCCTCAGGAAATACAACGACGAAGATCTATCCCAAATGTGTCAATGAATACAGGTGACTGAATATCACACGAGAAGACTTCAAGGTTATATCTAATGAGTACCAGGCCTAACTCCAAATGCTGAGGTGTGCGAGATGAGGAAACTGAGTGATAATGATAATAATAATAATAAAATAAAACAAAAAAGCGTCAGGTAGTCGAGATTGTGGTGAGCGTAATTTTCTCTCGACGGCGACTACGCTGGAAGTGCTTTCCTGAGCGCAAGCGTGGAAGATGCTGTGGCCAGGAAGAGCTGTTTCGCCGAAGCCAGCCCGCGTTATATTGTGGACAGGTAGCGAGGTGGCAGCGATTTTATGTGTAGAAGCAACTTCGGAAGGTGGGTGGGAGGGAAGGGGAGGGGCTGATGGAGGAGGGGCGGGGCATAGATCAAGTGTGGGTAGAACGTGGGAGGAGTCAATAGTTTGCATACGAGTAGACAAAACTTTTCGGTATCTTCTTCAGAAGAATTAAAAATCCGCAGATTAAAAACGAGAGAGAGAGAGAGAGAGAGAGAGAGAGAGAGAGAGAGAGAGAGAGAGAGAGAGAGAGAGAGAACAAATTGCATTAAATACGATTCATTGTGTATTTACCAAAACTGCCAGCGACGACAGCTTTCAAATACATAAATACAAACACACACGACCAATACAAATGCAATTTTGAACACACTGTGTAAGTGTGTGTGTTTATGTATAAGTGTGTATGTATGAATGTACTTGTGTGTGTATAGATATGCTTTCACCATAGGAAGGGGGTCGTTGGAGACGGGTTACACACACACACACATAGTAGAAAGGAAACGAAGGAAAAACGCAAGAGAACGCACGGAAAACGGACACCTGGAAGAAGGAGGGGGCAGAGAAAGGCCAAGATCACGAGGAGCCAGGCAATTATAGGATTAAAAGTACCCAGCACACAGATATAAATACAGCTGGACTACGCGTCTGGTCACTGTACGGATACTTGATAATGTGGACTGTTTGTCCAAGAAAGCTTGTAACTTTTTCTGAATAAATACTCCATTAGATACCATCCAGGCTGAATGAGGTCCTTTTAGTAATTCTATTAATGCACAGAACAATTGTGTATGTGATAAAGTTAAGATATATATATATATATATATATATATATATATATATATATATATATATATATATATATATATATATGTAGATATATATTTATATATATATTATTTACGGCAGCAGCTTCGGAATAGAGGTCTGTGGCGGGGTTCCTCTTAGCCGACTGATTAGACACCCGGGATTTAATTAGACTAAATACACACACAAAACAAATCCAACATCTTCTAAAAAACATAAAAACAAACGTCAATTGCAACAACTCTCGCTGCTGGGAGAAAGGCATTGGGTCTGGTATGATATGTCAGGCAGGGCAGCCGATCGAGACTACGGTCTACCCAAAGCCAAATCAAAAGTTATCGTGCTTATATATACAAAAATATATATATATATATATATATATATATATATATATATATATATATATATATATATATATATATATATTTTATATATATATATATATATATATATATATATATATATATATATATATATATATATATATGTGTGTGTGTGTGTGTGTATATATATATAATATATATGTAACCAATAAACTAATTAATTACCGTGATAAGCTTGAAAAACACAATAGTATATCGTTCCTATTTAATTGCTAGAACAGAGAGTTTAAGAATGGCTGTACAAAATCTTTCAATCCAGCGTCTCCTCATATATATATATAGTATATATATATATATATATATATATATATATATATATATAATATTATATATTCCTGTATATATATATATATATATATATATATATATATATATATGTATATATATATATATATATATATATATATATATATATATATATATATATATATATATATATATATATATTGTATATATAAATCTGATGCTTCTAGTATATCGCTATTTTCTATGTTTTTGGCCCTGCTGATGGGACCGTGTTCCTGGAACATCGGTGAAGGATGTAAATTCAGAACCAGATATGCTCATGTTACTACTGGTCCCCTTATTCTGATATATATATATATATATATATATATATATATATATATATATAAATATATATATATATATATATATATTATATAAAGTCCTCCTGGGCCTCTGTAGGCTCATAGGGAAGGTGCTGATCTCCTGTTTCTTAGGCTGACAGCCAGCGGGGGACAGGTCCCAATGCCTATGACACGTGGCCAGCGTGTTGCTAGGCCCACTGTTTAACTCCCCAGCCTTTCCGGTTTTTACGGACCGTTAGGTTGGCGGGCTGCCAGTGGTGCAATCCGAGCTATTTTTGCAGTGGGATTTGAACAGCGGTCCTCTCGACTGGTAGCCGAGTATCATACCACTGCGGCACCACGTCAGCAGCATATATATATATATATATATATATATATATATATATATATATATATATATATATATATATATATATATATATATATATATATATATATATAATTATACATATATATGTATATGCGTATGTGTACCATTATTTTAATTTCCATTTACAATGGACATACATTCTTTTAGAAAGTAAGCGAAGGCACATGAAACTTCCATGAAAAGGACACAACTGACGGCGACGAAAATCCCAAAGACGAACAGAATAACGCAGCCCTAAATGAATACAACTGATAAACAAGCAAAAAATACGCCGAATTTTCTCCAGCGCAATAGAGTTTTTTTGTACAGCTGCTACAGCGATAACCAAATAGATCTATCTTTCGGTGGTCTCGGTGTAATGCTGTATGAGCCGCGGCCCACAAAACTTTAACCACTGCCCGGTTGGTGGCCTGTCCTATACCGTTGCCAGACGCACGGTTATGGCTAACTTTAACCTTAAATAAATAAAAAAAACTACTAAGGCTAGAGGGCTGCAATTTGGTATGTTTGATGATTGGAGGTGGATGATCAACATACCAATTTGCAGTCCTCTAACCTCAGTAGTTTTTAAGATGTGAGGGCAGACAGCAGAAGTGTGGACAGCAAAAGTGTGGACGGAAAGACAAATATCCATCTCAATAGTTTTCTTTTCAGAAAACGAAAAACTAACAATGTACAGTACAGTAATCAGGGAATATTTCGACATTATGTGGAATGAAAAGTGTCGAACAGAATTCACACAATAACTATAACAAAAGGAAGTAAACGTAATTGATAAAAGAACAGTGTATAAAAGCGAGTGGCACTGGAATCAGGATATAAGATTTAGGACAAAGGTCAAGCGCTAGGACCCAAGAGGTCATTCAGCGCTGAAAGAAAAATAGAGTAAAGAAAGTTTGAAAGGTGCAACAGGAGGAAAGCCTCGCAGTTGCCCTATGAATCAACTGTCAGGAGAGGCTGGAAAGTAACATGGAAGAACGATAATAAGAACGGAGACATAGTAAAAGGAATGAGTGGCGTTGCTGCTAGGGGCCGAGGGGAAGCTGCAAAGAACCTCAAGTAATGCCTACAGTGCACCGTGTGTGGTGCAGTGATGGCATTATTCCCTTACGTGGATAATAACGAGTGAATATAGATAACCCGGTAAATAAAACTGAATGCTCAAAATTAAAAAAATAAGCAAGGATACGCGTGTCAGACTGCACTCTTAAGCAAGGGACCTCCAACCCATGACAGTATAGGCAGTGGTACAAAATATGGTATCTGTGGTGAAAATGCCACCATATGTGATGAGGATATTGATGGCTAACTTTAGGATAAGGAACATCATCACCCTTGGGGCATCCAAGGAATCAGGGACCAGCGCAGTTTGCAAAATTATATTCTTAGTAGACGTAGAAGCCTCTTAGTATGCGCCATCTTGATGATTAAAACATCATCACGCTCTAAGTCCGTCAAATTTCTATTGTTAGTCCATTCTAAGCATTCTCTTCCACCTCCGACCATATTTTTCATTATCAAATTTCTGATAAGGGCAAACAGAACAGGTGAAATAATATCTCCTTGTACAACTCAACTTCTTCTTTCTCTGCTTCTTTTCCCACTCCCCAGTGGGGGTCGATGTTTCTGACAGCTTTCCTCCTCCACCTGCCTCGGTCACACACATCGTCCTTTGACAGTTATTTGTCTCTCAGATCTTCTTGAACAACATCAATCCACCTTTGCTTTTTCGGTCTTCCTCACGCTCTCTCTCCCACCAGGCACCTCCATCTGCATCACTCTCCTCCCTAAGTATGTCTCATCACTTCTCATCACATGACCATACCACTGCAGTCTTCTTTCCTGGGCCTTCTTTGACAGTTCTACGACTGTAGTAGTTCTTATTATTATTTCATTCTTGATCCTGTTCATTTCCGTTAATCTACAAATCCATCTATGCAATTTCATCTCTTCCGCATCCAAATTCTTCTCTTGCGCTCCACTGCTTACTGCTAATTCCCTTCATAAGTTTCCCCATCAACATAACTTTGCATCTGTTTCGTTTATGGAAAATTTCAGTCAAAACTTTGCATATTTAACAGGAATTCTGTATGGACACAAAGTACTCGTCTGCGGATGCTGTCAGGTGCTTTCTCGTGGTAAAAAAGATTCAACCAGGAGGGATATTTTTAAATCCCATAAACTGCTACACAATATATCTTATCACAAATATCTGAACTGCGAAACTCCTGGTTTTAATAAAACCATCTTGTTCGTCCCTCAGAATAATCAATTTCTTTCTCTACGTACTCAGAAGCAGACTGGATACTCTCATTAAAACTGACATAAGTGCAATGCTTCTATGACAGTGGTTCTTAACCTTTTTATTACTACGACCCCTCTAAGAGTTGGTCCCTCCTATGAGCAAAATTCCCTCCCAGATTTAAAGGAAAATAAAAAAAAGAGAAAGAGGAGGGGTTTCCAGGGATTGGGAGGAGGTAAATAATTATAAAACATGGTAATCCCAAGAAGCCTAACTAGAGCAGTAGACTAAAGGAAACCTAACGTTATAAGGCGATACTTTTTGCATTTTTCCTAAACTTCTAAATATTAGTTCCTCAATCTTGTTAAGAGAATAACGAATATAATTAGATAAATTTTAATTTTTCCCTGGGGTAGCGCCTCCCCTGGAAATTGCTGACGCCCCTCAGGCTGATAACCACTGTTCTACAATTACCACATTCGGTCAGGTCACCTTTTATTGATACCCTTCAGAAAATACTCATAACAGCATGAGTCTTCAAAGGGAGAAACAAATCCTCAGTAGTATAACTGTAAGAAAATATTTCCAATTTTAGTTTCACTTTTTAAAAGTAATACAAATATATTTGCACAGTCACATGGATGTCGGTTCGTTTCTCCACTGATACCTTCGCTATGATCTCAAGTTCCCAAGCTGACGTCAGCCTTTGTTTTTTCTTGCAATGTTCTGTACAAACAGTCTAGGTGACATTTCAGTTACTGCTAAAATCATCTCTGCAGCGATCCCTTCATAATCTAGTGGTTTCCATCTAAGTTTCTTTATTACTAATTTCATTTCAAACAAGTAAAAAATGCGCCGAGCTTTCTTCGGCGCAATCGAGTTTTCTGTACAGCCGCTACAGCGTATAATCAAGGCAATCGAAAATAGATCTATCTTTCGGTGGTCTCGGTATAATGCTGTATGAGCCGCGACCCATAAAACTTTAACCACGACCCAGTGGTAGCCTGTTCTATATCGTTGCCAGACGCACGATTATGGCTAATCTCAACTTTAAATAAAATAAAAACTATCTGAGGCTAGAGGGCTGCAATTTGGTATGTTTGATGACTGGGGGGTGGATGATCACAATACCAATTTGCAGCCCTCTAGCCTCAGTAGTTTTTAAGATCTGAGGGCGGACAGAAAAAAGTTGGGACAGAATAAAGTGCGGACTGACAGACGAGGCCGGCACAATAGTTTTCTTTTACAGAAAACTAAAACTGTGAACTCATTCATGCAGGTCTCCTTCAGCTTCTGGTCTAACAATCAAATTATCCCCCCTCATATCTCTCATTCAAGACCTCACAAAAATGTCCAACACTAGCGGATCCAGAAAAATTTCGGGGGGGGGCACTAATTTTCATATGATAGATATATAAATATATATACATATATAAAAAAAAAATATATATATATATATATATATATATATATATATATATATATATATATATATATATATATATATATATATAATAGATGTTACTTTTTCCATTTTCATATTTCTCATTTATTTTATTATTATCTATATCTTCAATATTATTATTATGTCAATATTTTTCAAGAGGGAGGGGCCACGTGCCCAGGTGGCCGCCCAACCCCCGAGTCCGTTAGTGATGTCCAGTCCGGCGATATCTTTCTCCTTCCTCCGGTACCATTATTGACCCATTCCTCCTTTTGACAAGTATTTAGGCATTTTCCTCCGTTTCTTCTCACCCCTGGATAATTCATTAATAATTCTGTGGGCAACCCTTACACTGAGGCCACTTCCTTGATGCATGGCTTTGTCAACATCATCAGACTGTTTGTTCAGTGTTCTACCTTATCTCTTTTTGATCTTCGGTTACGTGCACAATTATTATTAGTATTATTATTATTATTATTATTATTATTATTATTATTATTATTATTATTATTATTATTATTATTATTATTATTATTATTCAGGAGATGAACCCTATTCATATGGAACAAGCCCACCAAAGGGGCCACTGACCTGAAATCCAAGCTTCCAAAGAATATGGTGTTCATTAGAAAGAAATAACATACGGTAGACAATACAGAAAGAAGAGATCAACTATTAGAAAAAAAAATAACAAAATAAATAAAAAGATAAAAACGTAAATAACATACAAGAATCGTTTTAGGATAGTAATGCACTGCACCTTCGCTTGAACTCTTGAGGTATCTAGGACTGAGTACTCAGCACGTTCTCCTTTGCGTCCTTAGTCTGAAAAATTTCTCCTTCCTGACTACGTGCGTCTTTTGCTTCCGTCTACCCTTTATTATATAGCAGGTTTTATCAGCTATCTAAGGTTTCTGTCCTGTTACCCAATTTACCAGTAATTCTTTTCTGGAAGAATACATTCGTGATGTCAAATCAGTCCTCTGTTATCGTCTACTCTTCCTGTTTTATAGTTTAAAAAATTCTCACTGCGATTCGAAGTTCATATGACAGCAACACACGCGTGAAATATCAGACAATTATTGTACCAATTATTATCACAGGAACAATCTTCCTATTAAACTGTGTTAATTACTTATTGTTAATCTTCTATATCTACCACATCAGTTGCTTGCATATACGCAGATACTGAAGATGCTCTGTAGGTAAACATCATTGGTTAAAAGATACATATGCATTATTACCCTAACACAATTCTCCTTGTATTTTGATAATTTACATTTTAATTTATTTATTTAATACTTGTTAATTTATCTGTTTCTCTAATAACCGATCTCTTTCTGTGTTTCCCATTACCTTCTGTCACTCCTTTCGAATGAACACCATACTCTTTGGGAGCTTGAATTTCAAGTCAACGGCCCCTGTGGTGAGCTTGTTCCATATGAATAGGGTTCATCTTCTGAATAATAATAATAATATAATAATAATAATAATAATAATAATAATAATAATAATAATAATAGTATTTTTGTAACTATAAAACAGGAGCATTTGCATGCTTTCCAACATGGCATTTGGAAATGCATGTTGAATAACATGTCAAAGCTCCTGTTGTTTTAATTACAATCATACAAATGTATATACAAAGTGTAGATCTTCTAGCCATAATAATAAAGCACGACTTAGCGCTCTGTATGTGGTACAACATTTGCTGACACATTCAAACAATAGCGTGAAGGGAGTAGCCCTTCTTTGAAGCATGTTCTGTTAAAAGGAAAGGCAGCATCAGAGGAATTGTTTTATACAATATCTTTTCAATTCTTCTTACTATTCTCTTTTCTTCAAGGCTGATGTCTGCTAAGATCTGGCCGATGTACTGTACATAATCTGGAAAAAGTTTTGAGTATAGTCACTTCTATTCTGGTAAACGCGGGTGGAAGTTAAACTTGGCGGAATATAACCGCAGAGTTTCGGATCTAATGGTAACTAAAATCTCTGCGTCGTTCTCGAGATTTTAGTTACAACGTGATGACAAATGGAAACTCTACGTTTATATTAAGCCATGCTTCCAACCGCGTGCACCACAATAAACAAGTAATAAATGCATCGAAGTTTCTTCGGCGCAATCGAGTTTTCTGTACAGCGTATTTAATCACCGAAAATATCTATTTTTCGGTGGTCTCGGTATAATGCTGTATGAGCCGCGGCCCATGAAACTTTAACCACGGCCCGGTGGTGGCCTAGCCTATATCGTTGCCAGATGCACGATCAGGTAACTTTAACCTAAAATAAAATAAAATCTACTGAAGCTAGAGGGCTGCAATTTGGAATGTTTGATGATTGGAGGGTGGATGATCAAAATACCAATTTGCAGCCCTCTAGCCTCAATAATTTTTAAGATCTGAGGGCGGACAGAAAAAAGTGCGGACGGACAGACATAAGCCATCAAAATAGTTTTCTCGTCAGAAAACTAAACTAAAAGTTAATGTATTCAGAACTAATGCCTTTCCCCTTTATCCAGATCATGTGCATCAACCAAATCTTAGCAGATATCAGCCTTGAAGAAAAGAGAATAGTAAGAAGAATTTTAAAGTTCTTGTATAAAATCAGTTCCACTGATGCTGCCACTCTTTTCAACAGAACACAAAACAATAACAGCTGTAATTTTCACCGTCATTATCAATGTTACTTTCTCCTTAATGTATCAAACTGCCTGCCCAAACCAGGCATCTGTTGTTGTCTCCATCCTTTTGTTCCTCAGGACGATTTAAAATCTGAGATTAGTAACACCGAGAGTCCTAAATCTTGGACACTGGTGAGACACTTTGCTAAATTACCAAATTGAGTATGACACCTTAGCTTCTTCTTCTTTCGACCTTATTAGTCCCACTGTATAGCAGGGAGGGTCAGCCGCTCGAGTCAACTTTCTCCATCTATTTCTATTCCTTGCATCTTCCTCCCCAAGTCCCACCTCACCCATAATCCTCCTCACCACATCCATCCATCTGATCCGCTAACCCCCCACACTTCCTCCCCCCCATCACTGGCATGTTCTTAGCTCTCCTGATTGGTTTCACCTCCCTCTTCTTCTTATTACATGGCCAAAGTATCTGGGAGGAGCTTCCCTCCCTAGCCTTCTCCTTTACATTACATGTACCAAAAATTCTTCTTCTATCTTGACTCTCCCTCCTTTCCAGTAGTGATGTTCCAGCAATCCATCTCACCATCCTCAACTCGGTTCTTTCCAACACTCCCTCCTCTTTCCTCTTAAGTGCCCAGGTTTCTGCCCCATATAATAGTGCGGGCCTGTTAGCTGTCTTACTGATCTTCATTTTGAGTCGTAATGACATTTTGTCTAAAACAACCCTCCGCTGAAAAGTCCATTTGCTAATGGCTGAACATTCTAAATTCATCATTTGAGAAAGTTTGGGTGTTCCATTTGTCTTTTAACCTAAGCCTATTCATGTGGCAGGGAAGTTTATTAACTGAAAATGCAAATACAAGGAGGGAGAGTGAAATATAGGAAATAGACATACCTGCTTTATTTATTATAAACATAAGAAGCGCTCACAGGTAAGGTGAAAGGAAAATTCCAGGGCACTGATGAGCTTTCGTCTTTTTTTCAAGACCTGATCGCAGTTACTGTGATCATGTCTTGAAAATAGACGAATGCTCAGTCAGCGTCTTCGAACTTTCACTTCGCCTTTCCTGCGAGAGCTTTTTAGTTTTCTGTAAAAGAAAACCATTGTGCCGGCTTTGTCTGTCCGTCCGCACTTTATTCTGTCCGCAGTTTTTTCTGTCCGCCCTCAGATCTTTAAAACTACTGGGGCGAGAGGGCTGCAAATTGGTATGTTGATCATCCACCCTCCAGTCATCAAACATACATATTTTATTTAAGGTTAAAGTTAGCCATAATCGTGCTTCTGGCAACTATATAAGATAGGCCACCACCAGGCCGTAATTAAAGTTTCATGGGTCGCGGCTCATACAGCATTATACCGAGACCACCGAAAGACAGATTTAATTTCGGTGGCCTTGATTATACGTTGTACAGAAAACTCGATTGCGCCAAAGACACTTCGGCGCATTTTTACTGTTTTGTTTATATGACACAGGACCACTGTGGCATTGAATTTATTCCTTAAAGAATAATAACAGGCATAAATAATCGACTTGTCATTTGGACCTGTCTGGCGGCGCTTCTTAAAATCTGTACATTTTCTCATCCAAACTTTATTTAATAAAGTAAAACTCTATTATGCTTCTTTTGAACAATCTATAATACAATCATTATTCCCACTGTCCAGTTAATAACATGGTCACCTTTCTGTCATGAAGAAAAGTTGCGCTGTTATGTTGCGGATGCAATGAGTGGGGGTGGTGTCTCATTGAATTTGCCACTTAAAAAAAACACTGAATTTGATATAAACATCCTTAGATATTGTTAGGAGAGTTTTTTTTATCAGTGCTTGTTTCACTTCACTGCTTATAAATGCCACATTAACGCTCAAGTTTTTTAAGCAAATGGGGAATATCTTTAAAATTATAACTACATGGCAGTATATGGTAGTTTTTGTGTTAAATGTTTCACTGTCGTTAATACCATAAAAATCCTTTTTTACTGTTCTCATTGCATCGTCTAATACATCAGGATATTTTAACTTCTCGCTATTGGAATTGGGAATACAACAAAATTTAGGCCAAAGGCCAAGCACTGGGACCTATGAGGTCATTCAGCGCTGCAAGAAAATTGAGAGTAAGCGAGGTTTGACAAGTGTAACAGGAAGAAAACCTCGCAATTGCACTACGAATCAACTGAATCAATTGTTAAGAGAGAATAGGAAGCAGGATGGGAGAAAGGGAATATGGACGGAGGTACAGTAAAAGGAATGAAAGGGGTTGCAGATGGGAACCGAGAGGACGCCGCAAAGAACCCACAGTGCATCGCGCGAGGTGCACGCATGACACTACACCTCTACGGGGAATTTTCCTCGCTTTTATTCCTAAATTATATCTAAGTCATCATCAATACAATAAGGTAATACAATTAAAAACATGGACATAGAAGGTGATTTCTTACCTCTACGGCTGTGCCCGAATGCATTTTCCCGAGATGTAACCGAGTACTGGGACCTCTCCCTGATAAAAGCGGGACGCCATATCTTAAAAACTAACTATAAAATTTTCTTGAAAATAATCTCATTGTTTCCCACACCCAAATTCTTGTAATGTTCCTAATCTACCCTAACCTAACCCAACCTAACCTAACCTAGGGCGTGGCCAAAAAAATAAATAAATAAATAAAAATTCCATGGCAAATGGATGCAATACCATCTTAAGAAAATTTGTTGATGTATCCGATTCCACTTTCTGGAATAAGATTATTCTGCTCTCAAAATAAATCAGACCCAGGCAGAGAATTATCTTCCAATTCCATGGTAAATGTTATCGGTGACACCAACTCATTTTACCTGTCAATAGAAAATGGTTTACTTTTTCGTCAATGTATCTAAACCATTTCACACTTTCTGGAATAATGTTGCTTAATATTCTGTTCTCAAATGAAGCAAAAGAAGAGATCCCACTCCACATTACTCAAAAAAAGAAAAAAAAAATTATTGAATTAACAAATAGATTAAAATATATGAAATGCTTACTTATTACACGTAAAGGGGTTCCCCACAGCTACACCAAAATTTTGAGAGTAGCATTTCCCCCTTGAATTCATATTTACAATCTTCTAAGCTTAGTTTAATCTATACATAGTATTTTAGAGAGCGGTACACCCACCAGCCTGCTATCAAAAGTATTACATTAAAATTCTGCAACAAAAGGTACATTGTTGAATAGGAAAACTATATCGAACCTCTATCCTGGAATCACTATTAATTAGTAGGTTATTCAGTGTATTCATTAAATCTACTTTGTTTCATATATTACAATCTGAAATGATACCAGCCAACGGATGAAGATTATCAATATATTTCAATAAATTGTAGGAGACACAACCAAGAGAGCTAATTATTTTTACACACAACCATATATATATATATATATATATATATATATATATATATATATATATATATATATATATATATATATATATATATATAATACACACACACACACACACACACACACACACACACACACACACACATATATATATATATATATACATACATACATACATATACATACATACATACATACATACATACATACATACATACATACATACATACATACACAGAAAAGTTAGGGCATCTGGAACGCCGGAGATTTAGAAGGAACAGGATGGAAAATATCCATCGTAGCATCTTAAGTTTTTTGGCCAAACTTTCGAGATGTTAAGTCTCATCATCAAGACTGTAAAATATACAAAATTTACAAAATAAAAACAGACTCAGTAAAATGACAATTACATAGTTAAAATCACAAAATCGCTAAATAATCTATATTACAACAAAGTAAAAAAAAGTGAAATAAAAAAATAAAGAGTTAAGAGAACCCAAAGACTAGTACCTATCTCTAAGAAGCTAAAAAATTGAGTGACATTCTCCTCCCTGGAAGGCAGGACGTCAACTAAGCTATAAACAAGACAGTGGAGGGGGCCTGACTATTTAATGAGGGCACAAGCTGCTTAACTGTTAGAGATTCCAAAACAGAGAGCGAATAGTCATTGGGTGCTTGGGCCACGATACGGAAATCATCATTTGTAAATAAAGTTCGACATTTATGAGCACGTTCTCTTATACTAGAGAATTCTTTGGTTTTTAAAGTGCATCCCATACGGTGACTGACTCCGAGATAAGAATCTATCCTGACTTTGAACAATCTTTTGGTGGCTCCACATATTTCCCAATCTTACATTTTGGGCAAGTAAAACAATAAACCACCAAAGGCAGCATCAAAACCGGGAGTTTATCCTTGTGGGAGAAAAAGGAACCCAAGGTTTTAGGATTTTAGATACCAATTTAATATCCAAGGCAGGAAAACTATTCTGGATTACTTTTTTTTATTTGCAATTGAAATGCGCTGGAATGAATAGAAGGACTAGAGGCATATACTGACAATCTGGGTACGTTAAGAACAGATTGACGTGGCTGAAGTCTATCAGTCAAGAACTCTTTCACATACTTGCAGCAAAGGCTGGAGGATACGCATTGTTTTTGAAAAACTGAGATAAAAACTGAACTTCACTGTGGAAGTTCTGCCTGTTAGAAGTTGACGTATAAGCACGGTGTAACAGCGTGCAGATACTATTTAATTTCAATGTTAAAGAACAACTGCTATAAAAGTTGGTATCCTGACCTGTGAATGTATTTTTTTCTAAAAACACTCGTATTAAAATCACGTTCTGTCCGAGTAACTAAAATATCTAAAAAAGCAAGTTGGTTGTCAAGTTCATGCTCAACTGAGAATTGTATATTAGTGTATAGGCCATTGATATATTCAAAGAACGTTTCGGCTGCCTCACGGGATCTAAACAAGGCGACAATGTCGTCGACATATCTTTTTTTTTTTACTTTGTTTTAATATAAATTATTTAGCGTTTTTGTGATTTTAACTTTTGTAATTGTCATTTTACTGAGGCTGTTTCTAATTTGTTAATTTTTTATATTCTACAGACCTGATGATGAGATTTAACGTCTCGAAAATTTGGCTAATAAACTTACGATGCAACGATGGCTATTTTCCATCCTGTTCCTTCTATATATATACATATATGTATACTTAAATAAAGACAAAATCGAAGAAGGAGAGAGAAACAATGGAGTGCTGTGAGACCTTTCGACTATCGTCCTTTACTTAGCAGACTGAAGAAATATAAAAATAAGTTTACAAAGAAAGCTCATATAAATGGCAAATGGGGATTACAAAGGAAAAACTGTGTACTTGGAATCCAACACAATTGAAGAATTAGTAGAACTGCCAAAACAGGGACAGGACAATTAAAAGATTATGCAACCGTTTCAGAAACAGTGACAATTAACTGTACAAAAAATGTTATAAAGTACAACTCAATAATTCTCTATTTTTAAACAATAAAAATTTTGCAAGATGAACATTTTTACAAATAAAAAATTATATTAAACATACAAATACATAGAAAATATATATAAGGCAACTAATTTGTAATTAAGTCAGTGATTTTATCGTTTAGATCTTTCTTGAACATTTTTCTAATACAGGGGTCCAAATAATACATGGCAGGGCTAAGGTTAAAATTACAGCTGGAAGTAAGCTGTATAATAGCGGATTCCAAAAGATTTCTTGAAAAGAAATCTTTCGACCTGGCAATCACTGAACTTTCAGTCCAATTTATCCTGTGAGAGTTTTCACCTAAATTAATGAATATAGCATTGGATGTTTGTCCAGTTTTGACTGAATACTTATGTTGCTTAATACGTACATCGAAATCTTTGCTAGATTGGCTAATATAAAAAGAGGGGCAGTCCAAACATGGAATTTTATATATTATGTTGTTGTTTTCTTTAAGGCTATTTTTTATTAACATTCCGTTTAGTGTGTTAATATAGGAAAAATCGAGGTTGACATTAAAAGATTTTAACAATGATTTTATGTTTCCAAAACCACTAACATAAGGCAAGCTAAGAATGTTCTTAGGGGTTTCTTTCTCCATGTTACTTTCACTATAAAAATTTTTGTGGGTTAACATAAATTTGTCCCTATTTTTTCTTAAGTATTCGATTTCTTGGTCCAAATACTAGGAACTGACAATGAGCAAAACTCGTAAAAACATAGAAGAAAAAATTGATATTTTGATATTAAGATGATGGCCTGAATAAAAATGGACATAACTTAAGTCGTTGGTTGGTTTCCTATAAATACTGAATTTGCATTGAAATGGTTCTCTATGTATTGAAACACCTAAGAAAGGGAGGCAATTGTCTTTTTCTAATTCTGAAGTAAACTTAATGGATGGTACCTGGTTATTCAAATTAGAGAGTAAATCATTTACGTCAATACCAGCATGCAAAACAGCTAAAATATCATCAACATATCTATACCACTTTAAAGGAGTATATGTGATATTAGGTAACTATCGTTTTTCAAAGAATTCCATATATAAGTTTGAGAGGAGTGGGATAAAGGATTGTCCATTGCCATACCAAATATTTGTTGGTAAAATTCACCATTGAATATGAACTTACAATCACAAATGCAGAACCTTGTGAGTGAAATAATATGACTTACAGGTAGAGGTAATTCATGATGGATTAGTTCATTACTAAGATACTCTAAAATAGAATCTATAGGGACTTTAGTAAAAAGAGAACAAACATCAAAACTAATGAATCTATCAGTGGGGCAAAAAGTGATTTTGTTTAATTTATCAACTAAATCTAGACAATTATATATGTGAGAATCGGAGACAGTTCCAAGTAACGGGGACAAGAGCTTGGTAATATATTTCGAAAGTTTATATGATATTGAGCTAACAGTACTGATAGTAGGCTGCATAGGACTATTTCTTTGTGCGTTTTTACTAATCCGTAAAAGTAAGGTAACGAGGGAAATTTTACTGACAACTGACCTATTAGTTCTTCTTTATTTTTAAGGATTTTTTTCAAAGTGCTATTGAAATTTTTTATGACTTGATCAAGGGGATTTTTTGTTAGTTTTTTGTAAGTCGTATCATCATCCAGTAGGGCTTGCATACGTGATATGTAGTCAGCTTTACCTAAAATTACAATACTACTCGACTTATCAGCATTTGCGATGTGGATTGTATTGTCTTTTTCAAGATCGGTCAAACTTTTCTTATAGCAAGCAGGTAAATTACTTTCATACCTAACATTGGCAGCTCCATAAACAATACCTTTAATTATGTCAACGTGATTTTCAGGAAGATCACAATATTTTTCAAATACACATAAGGACGACGCAACAGTTAACAGGGTCTATTCGATATACAATACACGATATACGAGCTTTGCGCGTTGTCAGTCCCCAGTATTTGGATCAAGAAATCGAATACATAAGAAAAATAGGGACAGATTTATGATATCCTTCATATACACTAGGTACTTGTTATAATAAATCCCACAAAAATTTTCAGAGTGAAAGTAACACGGAGAAAGAAACCCCTAAGAACATTCTTAGCTTGTTTTATTTTAGTGGTTTTGAAAACATAAAATCATTGTTAAAATCTTTTTTATGTCAACCTGGTTTTTCCTATATTAACACACTAAAAGGAATGTTAATAAAAAAAATAGCACTAAAGAAAACAACATAATATATAAAATTCCATGTTTGGACTGCCCCTCATTTTATATTGGCCAATATAGCAAAGATTTAGATGTACGTATTAAGCAACATAAGTATTCAGTCAAAACTGGACAAACATCCAATGCTATATTCATTGATTTAAGTGAAAACTCTCACAGGATAAATTGGACTGAAAGTTCAGTGATTGCCAGATCAAAAGAGCTGTAATTTTAAGTATCATATTATTTAATAAAAATTTTCAATAAAATTGTAAAAATGTTCATCTTACATAATTTTTTTATTTGTTGTTTAAATAATTCTTTGTTTGTAAAAATTAATAAAAAAGTAATATTTTTATTATTGTACTTTCATAACATTTTTGGTGATTAGTAACCTTCTTGTATAATCTTTTAAATGGCCTGTCTCTGTTTCTGAATGGTTGATCCCAGTCCTATGTAAAACCTCTTGAATATTTAACCCTGTTTTGGCAGTTCTACTAATTCTTCAATTGTGTTGGATCCCAGATACACAGTTTTTCCTCTGTAATCCCCATCTGTCATTTATATGAGCTTGCTTTGTAAACTTGTTTTTATACTTCTTCAGTCTGCTAAGTAAGGGAAGACAGTCGAAAGGCCTAGCAGCACTCCATCTCTTTCCTTCTAGGATATTGTCTTTATTTATATATTCATCATGTTTCATATTTTTGTGATTCGGTTGTACACATATACATATACTGTATATATATACATATACATATAATACATTGTTATATATATAATATATATGTACACACACACACACACACACACACACATATATATATATAATATATATATATATATATATATATATATATATATATATATATATATATATATATATATATATATATCCATTAAGAAAATCAATATTAGAAATAAATTTGACTCATCGGGATGTAGGTGAATCCACTATGGTGAGTGGACAACGTTGCTTTCCACCTGAGATTTAATATTGGTCGTGATTGTGTGTTGATGAACTTATTCATCAGAAGGGATAATTCGAATGAAATGTTGTCTATTGGGTCATTGCTGAGTCGGGAAGTTGGGGGAAAACTCGCTGGTATGCAATAGTTAGCTTGCCCAGGTAATGGGTGCAGTTGCTCTCAGGTTCCAACTTCTTTTAGACTTGTATGGCCTAGTGGACAACGCCCTTTGCTTTCCACCTGAGAGACCTGGGTTCGATCCCGACGTGAGTGTGAATTTATATATATATATATATATATATATATATATATATATATACATATATAATACACACACACACACACACACACAAACATATATATATATATATATATATATATATATATATATATATATATATATATCCATTAATCTATTAGTATTTGCATGTGTATGAATATGTGTGAGTACACAGTTGGGCGATTTAATATTGGTCAGATGAACTTTGCATATACAATCTCTCTATGATGATACTGAAAATGCTGCAGTGTGCCAAACAGTTTACTGCTTGGAGAATGTGTTATACAGCAAG
The DNA here is from genome assembly GCF_040412425.1 of Macrobrachium rosenbergii. Classification (NCBI taxonomy): domain Eukaryota; kingdom Metazoa; phylum Arthropoda; class Malacostraca; order Decapoda; family Palaemonidae; genus Macrobrachium; species Macrobrachium rosenbergii. Next base: position 2,330,674 of record NC_089767.1, read on the forward strand.
TCCCTCGGTACCCAAGTTACTTCTAAGGGCAGAGCCCAAAAAAGGGATCTACTGGAAGCAAGGCCTTTGGAACTGTGGTGGCCTGTCCTACAGCGTTGCCAGATGCACGGTCATGGCTTACTCTGACCTTAAATAAAAGCTTACAGATACGAACCTCCTTCATGGCAGCCATGTTGGGAAAACCAACGTGATAAACAAGTCGCCAAGAGGCTGCTTTCCCCTCATGAACCTTTGACTTCTCTGTCCCTCCTCCTCCTCCTCCTCTTCCTCCTGCTCCTGCTCCTCCTCTTCGTCTTGCTCCTTTTCCTCCTTCTCTTTCTCCTCTTCATCTACCTCCTGCTCCGCTTCCTCGTCCTCCTCCTTCTCTTTCTCCTCTTCCTCTTCCTCCTCCTCCTCCTCTTTCTCCTCTTCCTCTTCCTCCCTCCTCCTTCCTCCTGCTCCTGCTCGTCCTGCTCCTCTTCCTCTTCCTCTTCCTCTTTCTCCTGCTCTTCCGCCTCCTGCTCGTCCTGCTCCTCTTCCCTCTTCCTCCTGCTCCTACTCTTCATCCTCCTCCTCCTCCTCGTCCTCAACTGCCTCCTGCTCTTCATCCTCCTTTTCGTCTTCCTACTCCTCTGCCTTCTCCTCTTCTTCCTGCTCTTCTTCATCCTCCTCTTCGTCTTCCTACTCCTCTGCCTTCTCCTCCTCCTCCTCCCCTTCCTCCTTTCCCGTCCCAGCCATGCGTCATCTTTCCTCACGAACCTCCTCCTTATTCAACATGCCATCTCATCAGTCCTTTTCACCTTATCCTCATAAAAAGCCAAGTTTGGCCCCATTACCGCCTTTGAACAATCACAAACTACCACATCCCGGTGTATCATTGGGGGCCATTTGATGCTGTCGATCACGCACGTACACACACACACACACACACACACACACACACACAAACACACAGATTCTAACAGATAATACATAAATATATAAATAAATAAATGAGGCAAAGCTGGGGCGAGGAAGAGAGACAGGGAATACTTTGACTTTCCAGACATCAGTATGTGTTACTCCAGTGATATATTTCTGTGCTTTATGTGGATAATTAAATATATTCGTTATCATCATTATCAGTTTTGCCTTTTCAATAGTTTTCTGGTGAAATGCGAGACAGAGTTGGAAAATTCCTAAAATAGTAGAAATGAGTAAAATGGGGAGAACTGTCTGACTAATTTTCGTGCCTCAAGCAACTCACTAAATAATTACAAAACGAACTTGGTTAACTAGCTTCTTTTTTTTTCAAAAAGCAGTAAATAATTGCATTT
>NC_089767.1:2336968-2339468 GCF_040412425.1 Macrobrachium rosenbergii
GTAAACGTTTCGTGGTGTGACGGTGGATGCCGTGTGCTTGATGGTGACGTGACGTGATGGTGTGAACAAGTCCATTTGATTACACGTAAGAAATTCTGACGTACTTTGACGTGACGTGATGTGTCGGTGACATGATGTTATAATGTGGATTTACTCTAATCCAGTGCCTGGGTTAATCCAAGACAGTTGCCCTGCATAAGAAGATCATCCTCAAATACACCGACGTAAATATGCAATACAAAGTTTATATAGCTTGAATCTGTTTGTTTTTGTGAAACTAAGTCTTCTTTGAAATATTTTTTTTGTTGTACATAGTCTACTTGAGAATGCCTTAAGGGTGAAGGTGAACTTTTGTACTGTGTTGCTTCACTTTCTTTGTGGACATATTCATTCTCTCTCTCTCTCTCTCTCTGTATATATATATATACTGTATATATATATATATATATATATATATATATATATATATATATATATATATATATATATATATATATATATATATGTACACTTACGACACATAAACTGTGAATACCTACAGCATCCGTCCTTTGATGCCTCGTATTCAATTCAGTGAAAAATGTCCACATAGAAAATGACCAAATGAAGCACATCTCTTAAAAGCCCCAGGGAGGGGCAGCAGCAACGTCTATGATATCGAAAGAAATAAAAAAAAAATTATATATATATTTTTTACCCTGTTACGTCTTCGCTCAGAGACCTTAGAGAAAGGTGGACCTTCCCAGAAGCTAAAAAGGGGGGAGGGGAGGGAGGGGGTTGGAGGAGCAATGGTGGCGTCCAATATAGGAGGGATACTCGAAAAACTGAGAACTGAATGAAAAAATAAAATGAAATATTCCGGTAATGGTGACCTATTTTGTAAGCTCTATATGGAAGCTCGAACTTTCCTTTCAAACGAGGTCGTTTCAGGAAGGCCACAACCTGCGAGGCCTAGAGAGAGAGAGAGAGAGAGAGAGAGAGAGAGAGAGAGAGAGAGAGATGATGAGAGAGAGAGAGAGAGAGAGAGAGAGATTCTATATGATGACTGAGAGAGAGAGAGAGAGAGAGAGATTCTATGTGATAATTGAGAGAGAGAGAGAGAGAGAGAGAGAGAGAGAGAGAGTTACAAGGATTAGGATGTCTCAAAGACTTACTGGACCATCCGAGGAGACATCATGAGCTCTCGTATCTCTAGGCGCAGGTTTTACTGTTCATTACAGTGTTCCAATGATTTTGTCTATCAGAGAGAGAGAGAGAGAGAGAGAGAGAGAGAGAGAGAGAGAGAGAGAGAGAGAGAGAGAGAGAGAGAGAGAGACTCTACATGATGATTTGAGAGAGAGAGAGAGAGAGAATTCTATATGATGATTTGTTGACACTGCAAGATCAAAAGAGTTGCCATAATTTTTGACACAGAGATCATGTGCTTTTCCTGTGCATTGGAAAGTTTCTGAGAGACTGGACACTTGAAGAGAAAAATAAGTCATTCTGGTGATTATTATCTTCAGAAAAACATTTATACCATTTATTAACAGCAATTGTTCATGCAATAATATAAAAATAGTCCACCTAACTTTCATTTCATACTGACAATGTTTAATATAAAAAAAATCTAGGAATTGTTAAATGCATGACATTAACGTTATTCTTGACTCCCTTATAGTGTTAAATTCAAATAAATATTCACTGTCATGTCAGTGTTGAATTCTATTCTATTGAAGCCACATCTATGGTCCTTCCTGTATCTTCTCACAGAACCCCAGCCATAAAGATACAGAGCGGACATGAAGACCCAACATCCTAGTCTTAGACTTACATGTGCACCAAACCAGTCACTCTCCATCTTTGCTTTCATCATAAACACTTAATCCCCGTCAGCAACATACCTTCTATGCCTACCTTCTCAAGGCTCTCCATATTGCCTCGTTACTGACTTTGTCACGAGCTCTCCTCGATCCATGTATGCTACCTTTATACAACTGAGCAATTACAGTATTTATTTCTCTTGCCTATTCCTTTCAACTTGTACCCCGCCCTGGCTAAGAACTACAATACCAGTAGGCAACGATATTCTGGCTTTGCCAGAGAGAATGAGAATCAACCTTAATCCGGTTCGGTAGATAAAGACCTCGAAAAGGCTTTCAGAAATAGTCGGAATGTTTTCTCAGTTTTGGAATTTTGAAAAGTACCGTTGCAGAGGATTCCTCAGAGTGGGCGGTATACAAAATTATACAGACCTGCAATCACTTACTAAAGGGATACCGAACAAGAAATATTTATTTGAAATACGTATGGGTTCATTTACCATAAAGTCCGGTGGTTTAAAAGCAATATCGATTGTAGTCGAAACTTGCTCAGTTAATTTTGTTATTCATTATTGTACAACAAATCTGTTCATTAATTCCTTAATTGTTATTGGAGATTTGAACTGGCTTTTTCTATGTAATATATGGATAATTTTTAGTTTTCTGTAAAAGAAAACTATTATGCCGGCTTTGTCTGT
>NC_089767.1:2344468-2521968 GCF_040412425.1 Macrobrachium rosenbergii
TGTAATTTTAGCTAAATATGACTTAGGTTTTAGGTTTTTATATGAGTTAAGGCGGTTTTGACAAAAGTTGAACCTACAATAAGTATAATGAATCTACAAGGTATTGTTACAACGGTGAGGTTTCATCGTTTGAGAAAATCTCTTGCCTCTTTCATTCTACCTCTCTTTCTCTCAGGACGAGAGAAAGAGAGAGAGAACTGTACTAGAACTGGATAGAAATTTCTCTAAAATATGAGAGAGAGAGAGAGAGAGAGAGAGAGAGAGAGAGAGAGAGAGAGAGAGAGAGAGAGAGAGATAACTGTACTAGAGCTGGATAGAAATTTCTCTAAAATAGAGAGAGAGAGAGAGAGAGAGAGAGAGAGAGAGAGAGAGAGAGAGAGAGAGAGAGAGATAACTCTACTAGAGCTGGATAGAAATTTTCTAAAATATTATAGAGAGAAATTCAAGAGAGAGAGAGAGAGAGAGAGAGAGAGAGTTTTAAATGAGAGATAACTGTACTAGAGCTGGATATAAATTTCTCTAAAATATGTTATTGAATTTCACAATGTTTATAATAATTCATCAATTTAAGAGAGTACAAGAAAATTCAATCTTGTCATCCGGGTCTATCTAAAAGGCCAAGAAGGTACCATACCAAAAGCCAAGCACTGAGACCTATGAGGTCATTCAGTGATGAAACGGTAATTGACAGTAAGAAGGTTTGGAAGGTGTAACAGGAGGAAAGCCTCGCAGTTGCATTATGAATTAATTGTTAGGAGGGTGGAAAGTCAGATGGAAGAAACAGAATATGAAAGGAGTTACAGTAAAAGGAACGAAAGGGGTTGCAGCTAAGGGCCGAAGGCACGCTGCAGGGAACCTTAAGTAATGCCTATATCAAATATCAATACATACAACTAGGGGAAACCCACACCCAAGTTCAGCTTACTTCAATTCCCTTGTCACAATTAATATAAAACTTCACTCATCAACAAATATTTTTCTCATTAACCATTATTCAATACCTAAAAAGCCGCAAAATACAGGCAAACTTTTTTCTGTTCTCGATAAAATCAAATCTCCAATGGACTCTAAACAACGCAAAGTTCAGGGAGTTTATCATTCATCTCTCTGACTGGCAAACGGTAACTACCATTAGTTTCACGATATTCCAATCATGAGTCGGTGCTTGACCGTGAGGACCCGGCTGTCTGACCTGAGGACCCAGGTGCAGCAGCATCCTCGCAAGACCTCCTAGGAGAGCATGCAGTGGCCCCTGTAACTTTCTCAATTGGCATAACTTGCAGGATATTCCTCGAAGGTTCAAGGATAAGATGGTATAACAAAAATGTGGCTCATGGCATTCTCGAACGCGATGCACCTTATTCTGCTGACAAATGGAAAGCATTCACACACGAATATACACTTATTTAATTCATCAATCATGCTTGAAGCTAACCTACAATTTTACTTTATATGTATACATTCACACACAAACAAACACACATACACACACACACACACACACACACACACACACACACACACATATATATATATATATATATATATATATATATATATATATATATATATATATATATATATATGTATATGGAAATGAACACATGGGAACGTGGTTTCCAGAAATAAATTTCTGACTCATGTAGGGACCGAACCCTCGTCTTTCGAATGAGAGTCCAGGGCACTAGCAATTCGTCCTGTGTGGACGAATTGCTAACACCCTGGACTTTCACCCATGAGGCCGGGGTTTGGTCCTGATGTTAGTCAGAAATTTACTTATATAATATATATTGTCACAAAGTGTTCCAAGTACCTGGTTATTACACAACTAATCACACAATTCAAAAATATACCTCACTTCAGCCAGATACCTGAACTCTCATAACAATAAAAATTACGACTGAGTACTCTAAAGGTAACAGTGATCCCTTAAAAAGCTTATTAATCACGTGAAAAATCAGACTAAGTTTATCAAAACAAGCGTGAGGTATCAACAATTAAACAAGAAATATACATAAGTAAAAGGGCATCACTCCATCAAACAACTTTAACTGTATTCTCGTCTTAATTCACTTCAGCAAAACTAAGGAAACAAAACATGTTTATCACTTTGCCTTACGCACACAACTAATCCCATTCACTGGTGGTTAACAAATAAAACAGTTTTAAAAATTTTAAATAAAAAAATTTATTTTTAAATTCAAAATTTATAACGGCAACTCACAATCTGAAAAAATTTACTGTTATTTGAAAACAACATAAAATCTAATTAATTCTTCAGTTAAATTACAAAGGTTAATCTTTCAAGAAATTAAATCAATCAAGCAAAATTTAAACTATCAAGAATTACTCAAGATTTGAAAAGAAAATCTTAGTAAGTGAAAAAATTAAATCAGTATGCAATGTTAAATTATCAAGAAATATTTAAAATGCTAAAGAAATAAATGTGAAATCACCATTATATAAAATATGAAAAATTAAGAGATTGCAAACACAAGAACACAAAAATACACAAAAGATTTATCAAAAACAATTTCACTAAGACAAAAATCCCTTAATATACATTATTATACCATGGTAATGGTATAATATTCACTTTACCTTACACAAGCTTGTGAAAACTTTCACGAAATCTACTCCAAATGTAGCTGCTCGAGATTCACAAAACACACTTTTGATAGGCGCCGTTATGAATATATACACTTTTTGCTATCAGATCTCAAAAGCTAAGATTAATATCATTGACCACAAAAATATTTTACGTTAACAACTTCTCTCTTTTCAAGAGAGAGAGAGAGAGAGAGAGAGAGAGAGAACCACACGAACGGTCTCTGAAATCGGAATGAGCAAATTTTTAGTATTCCAGCTACAAGTAAAACAATCAGATGACGTCATTATTAAGACATTTTGGGAACGAGATACAACAGAAAACGCTAGAAAAGGAAGATGACATCAATTCCAGAGCAAAGCGTTTTGAACTGCAATCTTACAAAACATGACGTAATCGGTCAAGACATGTGCTTTTACTCTTAAAAAGGAGTACGTGGCTTGAACAGAAAACCGTATGGGACGCAATCAGAACAATACATGATCAGAGCAATGTAATCTTAAACATGACACAATTGCCATGTGCTTCGGTGCAATAACTTGTTTGTATTTCTCACGTCTTTACCAGAAAATCGTATGGGACAAAGCTTTTATCGAAATCTTAACACGACTCGACTCTTGTCTCTCGCTTGTCAACATGCAAATCTAACAGGAAGCAAGCACCCGTCTCAACTTAAAACAAAGCAATTTCGACAACAGCTACAACATCTGGTCTAACTCTCTCTCCCGCTACTACGCCATTATTAAGAAAGATATTAATTCTAAATTACGTTCTTAAGTTATCTAAATCACTAACTCTTTTGAGATCTGACATTACAAAGACATTCATATATAACTAATACTAGTATACAGAATACACGACAACTAAAACAGTAAATATACATATTTCCCAGCAATATGAAATATGTATATATATATATATATATATATATATATAAATATATATATATATATATATATATATATATATATAATTTATATCTAATATTTTCTCTCTCTCTCTCTCTATATACATATATATATATATATATATATATATATATATATATATATATATATATATATATATATATATATATATATATATATATATATATATATATATATATATATATATATATCTCTCTCTCTCTCTCTCTCTCTCTCTCTCTCTCTCTATCTCTCTCTATATATCTATATCTCTATATATATATATATATATATATATTATATAATGATATGTCTTATGTTATGTGTGTATTCTATAAAAGTAATATGTTTTCTGTATTTTCAGATGTATTTTCTTTTATATTTCTCATGTGTTGTGAAATATAATGAGATGATTTTATAGTATGTATGTTTTTGTGCAATGCTTATATATTTTCTCTTGTGGCTGTCATATACTGACTGTAATAACTGTAATAGTGTTTATGGGAGATGCTAAATGTCAGATTTTACAAGGGTTGGCTGGTTGTGTGATAAGCTAAGATGTGTCTTCCTGTAGGCATTGTGTACACACTGAATGTTTAATCAGGTGGGTGACCACAGGAAATGCTGCATACGAGAGAGACTCTAAAAGCCACTTATATTGTCAGTTAAAGGGAGATGGGATGACAAGTTTGATAACCATGACCAGTTTAAAAGTTTATTGTTTACACAAGTGTTAAGACAGGAAACTGTCAATCATTCAGATAAGAGGCAGGCCTGTGTAGTTCTCTGAGCCAGAGAATAATTTTCCTATCTTTTTTCCCCTCTTCAGGGGAAGAAACTGTGATTTTTCCTTTCTTTCCCAGGGAAGAAATTCAGTTTATTCCTGTTTCTTCCAGGGTGACCACTTTATACAAATGCCTAACTGGCAACCGCCAGGTTTAACCTCATAGAAGAATTTTGCTAATACCAGTTAGTTCAGATAGAGGTTTGGTAAAGACAGGGTGCTCTCTCTCTCTCTTTCTCATCCCTCTTCATGTAGAAGAGTGTAAGATTGTAGTCACTCTCCCAAACACATAAGTTTTGGAAACTCAATAATATTTAATGCTCCCTTGGTGGAATCTGATATAAGAGAGAGTTTACAGTAACAGGCCTTGGTAAAGGTGTTACTGCTACCACAAAAAGGAAAAAGGAGTTGTGTAATGGTGTGCAGAAATTTGTATAAGGTAAAGTGGTATTTACTTATTTTTTACCATGGTAAAAGGGTGGATGTAATTTTTTAAAAGGGTGGATGTAATCTTTTAAAAAGGTAGATATAATTTTTAAACAGATTTTGCCTTAGTGAAACTAATGTTGATAAACTTTTGTACATTTTTATTTGTTCTTGTTTTTACATTTCTTTTGTGTGTTCTTGTGTTTACAATTTCATAGCGTTACACAAAAAATTTTGTGTTGGTGCTTTAACATTGATTTAATTAGCACTTTATATGTGTTGATACTTTAACATTGCATACTTGTTTTGATGTTCATTTGTTAGGATTTCTTTTTTAAATTTGGAGTAAGTCTTAATAGTCTGAATTGTGCTTAGTTAACGTAATTTCTTGATAAATTACAGTTTTGTGAATTAATCTTCTTTAAGAATTAGCTAAATCTTGTGTTGTTTTCAAGTAATAGTAAGTTTTTTCAGATTGTGAATTCTAATTATAACTTTTGAAGTTAGAAACAAATTTTTGTATTTAAAGTTTTAAAAGCACGGTGTTTCATTTTTTGACCACCAGTGAATAGTGTTATTTGTGTATGTACAAGGTAAGTGATAGACATGTTTTGTTCTCTTCTCCTATATGAAGGTGAATGAAGACCAGGGAAACAATTATAGTTGTTTGATGGAGTGATGCCCTTTCCCCTCTAGTATATTTATTGCTTAACAGTTATTACCTCACTCATAACTTGATAAACTTAGATTGATTTTTCAAGTGATAAGCAAGTTTTATGGGATCACTGTTACCTTTAGAGTGTTCAGTCATAATACTAGTGTGATGATGTCTCAGGTATCTGGCTGAAGTGAGGTAAATTTTTTGGATTTAATAGTTGTGTAATAACCAGGTACTTGATCACTCCATAACAATATATATATATATATATATATATATATATATATATATATATATATATATATATATATAGAGAGAGAGAGAGAGAGAGAGAGAGAGAGAGAGAGAGAGAGAGAGAGAGAGAGAGATCAGCCATTCACCTTCAACATTAAATAAGACAAGTTACTGTCACATTCCTACTTTAATAAATGAAATTTGGATGCATCTCATGTGTACAAAATTTCCACATTTGCTGTTTTATACACTTACTCAAAGGCCCTCAACAGTGCAATGACCCTCCTACACACACTGCACCATTTCCCCCATTCTGTACGAAATTTCTCGCTTCCTGAACCTTATATTTCAGCAGCTCTTGAACTGAATATAGAATTTTGGCCAAAGGCAGGCACAGGGACCTATGAGGTCATCCAGCGCTGAAACGTAAACTGACAGGAGAAAGTTTGAAAGGTGTAACAGGAGAAAAACCTTGCAGTTGCACTGTGAATCAGTTGTTAGGAGAGGGTTGAAAGTAAGATGGAGGAAAGAGAATATGAATGGAGGTACAGTAAAAGGAGTGAAAGGGTTTGCAGCTAGGGCCGAAGGCACGCTGCAAAAGAACCTTAAGTAATGCCTACAGTGCACCCCATGAGGTACACTGATGGCACTAACCCCCTACGGGGTTCAATTACACCATTTATCCAGCTTTCTAGGTCTTCCTCGCCCCTCGTTCCTCCTGACAAATTATACACCACTTTCAGTAATCCATTACCTTCCATTCCTTACCTTCCATTCCTTCCTCATTCCAGACAATCTAAAAAACACCATGATACATGTTCTCATCCACACTAACAACTGCTGTATCTCTCCCAACTTCTCACCATTTTAGTCCTTCTAACATACCCTATGTACTTAGCACACAATAATTAATCATCTCAGCAGCTACAACCTTTTGGTTTTCATTTAAACGAAAGATGACCCCGCAATCCCATCATGCATTTTAACTTTTTATCTGCTGAAACTCCAACTCTTTCCAGATCATTTTCAAACACCATCCTGCCTCACTGGTTCGCCTGTTCCGTGACTGACATCTTTTCACTTCCTCCCATCATCTGATATACTCACTCCTCAATACCTTTATGAATAGGCCATTTCCATTTTTCGTCCGTGAATATTAACATTTGATGCTTCATCTTCCTGGTGCCCATTTGCACTCAAAATCTTATTCTTTTTTTTGCATTTGCTCTGAACTTTCTCTCATCCAGCAAATGCTTCCATCTGTCATTTTATACACCATCTATTTTTTCTGTGACCACTTGCATCACTCCCTCAATAAAGATATTTAGTAACCAAGAAATTTAACGTGTCTCATAATTGTCCTCCTAATTTTACCTCCATTCTCATCATAAAAACATCTAATTGCTCTAAAAACTACATTCTACACTACATATCCTCAGCACCTTTAAAAACGGCTTTTAAAAATTAGGTTGTAAGCACTGATGAGGTTGAATCTTTCAAATACTTAGGAAGGGAAAGACACAGACAGGAGTCCAGAGTAAGCCCAAATTTACTCCCAGAAATAGACCTGCTTTGATAGGGCGTGTGGACGGAAAACTAGTGGTAGGTAACTCTAGTGATGCATGTGACTGTTTGCACTTTGTGACTGGCTGCCAAAGCTGGTGGCTAGACCAGATTTTGGCAACAAAGCTTTTAAAGCTTTATAGGGTTGAAATGAATTGAATATAGAATTTAGGCCAAAGGCCAAGCACTGGGACCTATAAGGTCATTCAGTGCTGAAACGGAAATTGACAGTCAGTAAGAAGGTTTGAAAGGCGGAACAGCAGGAAAACCTCGCAGTTGCACTATGAATCAATTGTTAGGAGAGGGTGGAAAGTAAGATGGAAGAAAGCGAATATGAAAGGAGGTACAGTACAAGAAATGAAAGGGGTTGCAGCTAGGGGCTGAAGGCACGCTGCAAAGAACCATAAGTAAAGTCAAAGCTTTATAAGGCTTCCCTCTTCAAATGAGGAAAACACAGTACAAGTTATTACAGATGATAAGCTGCTGACTAAATTACAAATGATACATGCATTTTAAAAATATCTTGAATTATAATAAAACATGCAACTGTTCGATATCATTACTAGGTTGGTGCCTTTCAGGGTGTAGAAAGTTGTCATTGATAAGAATATTGAAAAAAAATTAATATAGAACATTATAACTGCATTTGCAAATCCAAGATATAAAGTATGCCTTTCAGGATGGTCATGAGGCACTAGGTGGCTATTTATGAGAATGATTTTGTCATAAATCAAGTTTTTGTGCAGATTGGACTTGATGTCTGAACTTGGATAGGGTGACAGGGGGCCTTATTGACTTCTCTGTGGAGTTGGAGCTTGAATGCTTCATTTTTACATTCAAGACATTAGTGAAGGCTTGTAGGTACTGCACTGTTAAGGGGGAGGTGGAATTCTCCTGGCACAATGAGTGTTTTGCCTAATACAATTACAATGGGAGAGGCATTGATTTCTTTCTCTGGAACAGTGTGGAGGCTGAGGAGGCACTTGATGCATTGTTTAGACCACATTTTCATGTCCATGAAAAATAAATTTTTGTGCTAGTAATTTGGCAGTTGTTCTTCTGGAGTGGTGGGAGAGTTCATGGATGAAGTAAAATATCTTCCTCTGAAGAGTAGCTGGTAAAAGGGGGTCAGGGTAACCGGTGCTGTGTTGCAGAGGATGGTACATCCTGTGCTGCCAAAGTGGATGTCTTACCACTGTACATTTGTTATGGAGACATGATAGGCTCTGGTTTTGTGGTCTCAGAGTTGGGCATTGGTCAGCTCACCATATTTTATCCTCAACTGTACTCAACTGATTTTTACTCTGGATAGAGTGTCTGCCACTGGGTTTTTCCTCCCAAGTATATGGCTTATGGTGCACCTGAATTCGCCAATGGTTGAGAGCTGGCACTGTTCACAGGTGGTATATGCATTTTGGTTTTTGGTAAGGGCATGTCAGAGAGGTTGGTGGTCTATATGGATAATATGGATAGTAAGTGCTCAAAGTGTTGGGTACTTAGGTGAACAGCAAGTTCTCTATCGAAGTGCTGTACTTTCTGTCAGCTGGGTTTAATTTTCTTCTGGAGAATTTGGGGGACTGAGGCTTCCCATTGACTGTTTGTTCTACCACAACACCAGGGGCACTGTTACTGGCGTCTAAAGCTGAAGTGAGTTTGGCCTGTGGAATGGGGAATGCCAGAGCCGGAGTGGTAGCAGTTGCCAGGGCATTCTTGGTGGCTTTGAATATGCCTTATTGGGCAGTGCCACAACTTGGAGTCTTGGTGTTTCTGCCGACGGTGTCAAAGATTGGTGAAATTGGTGGCAGTAGTTAACCATTCCTGTGAATTCCTGGATGCCTTTTATGGTAGATTACAAGGGGTATTTTTGACAGCAGATGTCTTGGAGAGGTGTGGGTGGATGCTATTTGTTACGACTTGATGACCAGGAATTCAATGTTGGAGGCCCCAATAACACGTCTGTTGGGACAGACTACCAAACTGTTATCACAGAATAGGGGATGGACACCTCTGATGTGCTTCTGTTGAACTTCTGGATTCTTGGAAAAGATGGGGATGTCACTGATACAGAATGGGAAGGTCACCAAGAATGTTGTCCATCAGCCTCTAAAACATATTCCCTGAACTAAAGAGGAAGTAGGTCCCAAGGGCGTGATGATTGCTGTTTTCAGGACACAGTCTTGGTGGACCAGGATCAGGTTGAACTTGGAGAAGATTCACGTCCAGTGGAGGGTGGTGATGTTTACCTTGTTGGCGAGTGGGTAGCAATCAGGTTCTGTTTGAAGATTAAGTTGCCTGTAGTCTCCATGGAGTGCCAGGACCCAGCTGTTTTCTTCTAGCAAATGCCTATGAATTCCATTTTACTGAAGGCTTTTTATGTAGCAATAAGTTATTCCTGGGACAGATGATGAAATTTTGAGTAGAGAATGGGGGCCCTTTCATTTTTATGTGGTGGTATATGCTGTGCTTTTCTGGGATCCTGGGAGTCTGTCTGAGTTCTGGCCTGAAGACATCTGGAAACTCCCACTGAAGAGATGAACAGATGATTGAGACCTGTGGTGAGTGCTGTTGTCTAGAGTGAGACTAGGTCCAAAGAGTTGTGATAAGCAACATATACCCGCAGGCTGAAGAGTCCGAGGAAGTTGGCACCGAGCAAGGGATTAGGGACATCGGCAACAATAAACCCCAATGGGTAGCAAAATCTGTTACAAAGTTATTTGTCTCATCATGGTCCCTCGTGTAACGGACTGGTGGAACGTTTCTAACGTCGTAAATAGAAATTCCAATCTGCTTTGTAACAGAATACCATGTCATATCAATGTGCTTCAGGTGCTGGACTATGTTGCAGACATAAATATGATGAAAAACTAGTCACTGCTGAATAGATGGTCGCTTGCATTCCATACAAACCTGTCTAAGGCACAGGAAGAACACAAAATTTGTGCTTTTCTTGTCATTGAGGCAATGCACATTGCTATGGGCATTTAAACCACTGACTATTAAATTGGGAACTTGAACATATTTTAGTGTTATGGGAAAATTTATTAATAATATTCCTTAGCAGACTGTATATTTCATTACCTGAGTGTAACTTAATTACTGAAACTTGAAAATTAGCATTATGTACTGTACTTTTATCATACATAATTTTATGTAAATAAACAGCAGTTACCATGTTATTTATTTGAAGATTCCAGAAAATAGTTGCCTATCAAGGGAACTGGATTAGTTATATAATGTAAACAGTTCTCTTGACTCATAATCTAGTCGTTAAGGAGATACTGAATTTATCTAAGAAGCTCATTTATCTCTTTACATTCCCCTGAATTACAGTATACATTTGTCGAATTTATGTGAGAATGATTAGATACTTACGTCTCATAAAAGCAGATATCTTATCATTTATATTATGAATGGTTGTATTTTTCTTGTTCTTTGCTGATTTATTTACATTCCCTTCTGGGTTCTATTGTATGAATTCTTTTCTGTAAGTTTATCAAAATATGAATATGCCTCTCTTTATAATATATTGGATGTATAACTGATGCACATAACCTTTTTCAGATGACTCACCTCCTTTGCTTCTTTAAGTTAGTGTTTACAAAATTGTGTATTGCACTTATTGGATTATTGTTCATTGATATTTCTTATCTTCATCACTCATCATCATGTATGATAACTTTTACTGTTAAAAATTCTGCATCGGAATGGGAATTTGTGCCCTCTTCTCATAAAAATTACGGTAATTATTCCACATTTCACTCATATTTTCAATTGTTGGTTTCATTTATCTTCTGAAATATGGACTAATTTCACTGTAATCATCATATTTTGTTTCATGTTTTTAGGAGTTCCATTTTTCTGGTACAGTAATCTTTTGTTCCTTCAGTCCTGTGTCTTATTTTCTATATTTTTCCTTGGTCACCCTGTATTAGGTTAGGTAGTGGTACATATGGATTTGGATTCATGGCATTCACTATTTCTTGACACAAGTATATTGTCTTTCTCATTTTCACTGTTTTGTTTGTTATTCGTATCAAGTCACGATGCCCTTAAACTTTCAGTCTTATTCAGCCTCTCCAATGGCACACCAGGTTTTCTTACCTATATTTTCATTCCTGTGTTGATATACAATTAATATGTTGGATTTAATATGGTGTTCAAGGTCATAGTTTATTAATCTGGGGTTCTTGCGACTTCAGTCTACGGGATATGTTCTGATTTACATACAGCACCCACTTCCTTATTGTAGCATCTTCTATGGTTAAAACCAAATTTGCAACATCTTTTCCACTGTAAGGGTCAGGGATTAGGAAGTCTTACTTTTCTATTTTGTCTGAGTATCTTAGCAGATCCTCGACTTATGGTGGGGGATCCGTTCCAGCTCCATGCTGTGGGTCAATTTCTGCCATAAGTTGGTGTTTTACCATTAGCAGCACCATAACTTGATGTTTGGTGCTGTAACTTGATGTTACATCAAGTTACAGTGCTGTAAACGCTGTTAACTTGATGCTTATTCTTGCCATTAGTTCCGTAACTTGATGCAACATCAAGTTACGGCCCTGAAAAAGCAAAATAAGATCGAATCCGCCATAAGCTGGTGATGCACTACCATTCAACGGTATGTTTCATAGCTCAGAGGTCAAATCTTAGCAACTTTTAGCACGCTGTCCTGGATCTTCTTAAATTCATACAGCTGAAGTTCAAGGGATAAGTTTTTGCCAAGTAGCTCCTCCTCTTCTTGGACTGAGAGAGAATTAGAACTCCTTGGGTGTGGTTCAGCATTTATATCAATACAACTAAATTCTTTGATATTTTGGAAAATTACAGATTGGTTTTCTGTGGTTGTTTCAATCAACCACATATATATTCTTAGTACTAGGATGCCTATTCTTTTGTGGGACAGCCTATTACCAGGATATTTTCTAAATTAGCAGTGTATATCTTTGTCTGATTTTAATGTCAAGATTAAGTAGATTTTTAAAATAAGAACAGTATTTGGTTTAAAATCCTTTATCTCCTTTTCTTTACTTATTCTGTTCCTTCGGTTGTATGGCCCAAGAATACTGATGATTCAGTTTGTTGGGGAGGTTTTATCTTTGGTCACATTCCTAGTTCATCATAAAATAATACTCATAATATGGACACTACATACTTTAATCTAGAATGGCTTCACACTCTTTTGAGGAACAATACTGTACTGCTATTTCCAGTGAATAACTTTCCTAAGAGACCCACCTGGATATAAATGGTCATGAGTGCATCAAAGTCGAACCAAGCACTGAGGGGAAGGTTTAAGACAATTTTGCCTTGCTTAACCACATTAGCTGCTCAAATTCTACACATAAGGAGGCATGCTGTCCATCCCCACACGCCTTCACTTTCTAAAAGTAATCCAAGTCATATTAACTACTGTGCAAAAATGTGATGGCAATAAAGGACAAAACTTCACAGACAGGAAAATGGAATGGCAAAAAAGAAGAGAAAGACTAACTGGTTTGATTTAGGCAGCTACTTATGCCAACGTAAGTAGTTGCTATCTGATAGTGAGCTTTCTGACTACTGCACTGTACACTAGTCAGTATAAGGGTATTTGGCTGAGCACAATTAAAGTATATTTGTTAGGGGTGGAACTGGGACATGACAACTGCCTAATATCCAACCCTGTATTAATTTGATTTCTCTAAATACTCAGATGGATCAACATGTACCACCATTTTGGTTAGAATGGAATTCAGTGTCATAGTCCTTGTCGAAAATTTTACATTGAATCCACTCATAACAGCTGTAGACATGGCCTCTCATTTGTATCTTTATTCCCTTTGGAGATAGGGGTACATTTATTTTTTGGAATGATTGTTCTGATGCTTTGGACATGAGAATTTATTTGGACAATAACTTTTTAGGTCTATGGCACTCATTATCACTGCGAATCGCAAGCTTTCAAGAAGGTGTAGTTTCAAAAATATGGCAGCAGATAAGATGGTGGACAATTCTCCTGCAAAAGCAGTAGTTTCTCTGGTTGAAGTCCCTATAGAGTATTAAATATTTTATTGGTATTGTGTCATAAAATCTGACATGTTTGATTATTACTCCAATGTCTATAAATCAGCTTATCATAAAAAAGCAAACACATTTTGCTTCCAACTTATAACGTCTAGCTGGTTTTGTGTACACGTACATTCTTTTAAATGAGGCTTGTATTGGTGTCATTTTGGAAAATTCATGCCACACGTAAACCAGACTAAATTTATGGTTTCCCAAGTGATTGAATTGGCATGTTAAGACTTTAGTTTCCAAATTTTGGGTTTTCATCACAAAATACACAAAGGCTTTGAAGTAATATACAATACAATCAATGCTTTAGGGCTAATTTAATTTTCTATAAAAGAAAACTATTGTGCTGACTTTTTCTGTCCGTCCGCACTTTTTTCTGTCTGCCCTCAGATCTTAAAAACTACTGAGGCTAGAGGGCTGCAAATTGGTATGTTGATCATCCACTGCCTTAGTAGTTTTTATTTATTTAAGGTTAAAGTTAGCCATAATCATGCTTCTGGCAACGATATAGGATAGGACACCACCGGGCTGTGGTAAAAGTTCCATGGGCTGTGGCCCATACAGCATTACGCCAAGACCAACGAAAGATAGATCTATTTTCAGTGGCCTTGATTATATGCCATAGCGGCTGTACAGAAAACTTTATTGCACCGAAGAAACTTTGATGCATTTTTTACTTGTTTTCCTTTACATGGCTAGACACCTGAGTTTTTGTCACTGTCATCTATCTTGTGCGTTTCCAGCCTGAATTTGTATCTGGTTAAGGTCTCCATCTATGATCTTTCTCTACAATTTTATATGACACCCTATCCCTATCATACTACTTCCATACCTTTTCTGAAAGATGGCGCCTCTGCCTTCCCCTTCATACGCTTAGGCCATCTGACCTTGATGGGTCCCTATTTTCTAATTTCTGCTCACAATATCTGTCTGCAACTAGCTCAATTTAAAAAAAAATCACTATCTTGTAAATGCATTCATGCATCTCAGCATTTTAGTCTCACATTTTTAGAATTTCCTCCACTTTTCATTCAAAGTATCCCAATCTCCAAGGAGTACAGAAGAACAAGTACATTATCACAAAATTTTGTCCAAAATTTTTTTCTCAATGCTGGCTCCTCAATATATTATGTACCAAAGTTGTAGAATTGGTCTACCTCCTCTACAGAATGCCCCCTCTATACAATAGCAAATCTCTCCCATTTATACAGTTAGTTGTTCTTACAAGCTTTGGGAATCAAAAATCTTTTACTCCACTTACATTATAAAATACTAAGCAGCCTCCAAGTCCATTTCAATTACATTCAGTATAAAACATTACATTCAACCCTTCACTTCTCCTGCAGCATCCACAAACTCTTTCCAGACTTAGCTACCTCCATTACTTCTTTCCAGTTCCACAATCTTCAAATACTTTTACACCCTATTTCCTTGAGTCTCCTTATTCATTTCAATCACCTACTTACAGTTCTAGGAGTCTCCCTTTCCAGATTCTTTTGTAGTTTCCCACACATCTATTATAATAAAACACTTGGTGTTGGTTCTTGATTTTTGATAAACCATTCCCCCTTGACCAGTTTCCAGGACCCTCTGCTACTGTAAAGCCAACCTGATAACATATCACACCACAACTTTTTGCACAGTGTATAAGAAGAATCAACATCAAACTACAGGGAATAATCATATTACCATTAATCAGTCATTCACACAACTCCCCAGTGTGGTGAGCAACCTTAAACATAATCTCACAAAATAAGGGACAATTATTTCTACACTACTGTAAGCACATTTACAATTAGTGTTCCACAGTCCCATAGTACCACAAAATCAATATACAGAAAGTCCCAATGCTACGGGATAAATAACATAACAGTGACATTTCATATTTTAATGTCTATGGATACAGCAGTAATAGATCTGTATTACACTGACAATAAGCAATTTAAAAAGCTTCCATTATCCATAAATATATACTTCTTATTTCACTTATCTTACAATACCTAACATGGTATAAGTAGAAAATGGAGACATTCACCAAACAAGAAACTTTGAGGCTTTCTTTCTGGTCTTGACTACTTAATAACATTTGAAAAGTTATATATCCAGGGAGCGTAGACATTTCGTTATTTTGCAAGATGAAGTTGAAGTGTTCCCCACAGTCCCAATTAAGCATCAATGCATTAAGGAAATTCTAATGTTGAACCAACAGCACAAGGACTGAAACCTCAGCACTCACTAATAAAATGTAGTCTTGATAAATCACTGACTCTGGGTTCAAGATAATTTCTCTTAACCAATATAAAAATGCTTTCCTAATGATCCTCCAAGTATCACTCGAGTTAGGCTTCTAAAGATCTCTTATGCTGCACAATCATAATGCTAATTCTTGGTGTAACCTGGTTTACAGAATTTGTCCTCTTTAGGCTCTAATCTACGGATATCCTGGAGTACAGCAGTACGTCATCCTTTCCAATGTTTTGCCTCAGAAGTTCAAAAAAGGTTGAAGGAGACAAAGTCATGACTCATGGACTCAGCACGTCAAGAATCCTCTAAGAGGGATTCGGCTTGATAATAATCTGCCTACTAAGCTTCATTAGATCAAATATCCACCATGTGTGTGTGTGTACTGTATGTAAATTGAAAATCAATCATGTCGCTGTCTTGTGTCAAGAACCCAGCACCTGGGAGTTGGTCTGTTGAGAAAGCATTAGGTTACTGTCTCATGTCACAAGCATGACAGGTATTCAAAATGAGATCACTTTCCACAAAGCTGGACGTGCCAAGAGTGGGTTGTATATCAAGAATGCCTGGCATCTCCTACTGTGCATCAGTACTACAACCATCATTCTCATCCTCACCTGCCATTATATCAGTAACCACAAAGTCTGTCTTAGAACCTATCACTCCTCTCACTGCAGAAAATGTTCTGCCAGATCTTGAGCTTCTTGTGTGACTCTCACAGCATGGTGAGACATCCTGTCAATTCATACCCACACTTTCAAATTGTCTATGTTTGAAAAATTACTTAGTCATCAGAGGCAGCATACTATCCTTCAAGGACTATGAGTCCTCTTCTTTCATGTCAGATATAGCAAGGTGGCTCCAAGTGGTAGTAATTATCTGAGACAAAAACTCGAGACTTTCAGTGAATGACTCTTCAATTCATTAATGTGAACCATATCAGATATTGTAACATAAATAAAATTAGTTTTGACATTGCAGTGATTCATTCATAGTAATGACATAGGAACATCTCTTGCTCACTGACAATTACATTTAAAACAAGAACTTCTCCATAAATGAAAAACATTCTTCGTGCTTCCCTTGAATGGTTTTTAGAAAAAGCCCTGTATACAACTGAGTTTAAGTGAATAAATAAGGACCAGGAGCTTTTGATCTTCACGGTGGTCCTCTTCAGTACAGCTCAAGAGAACCTTAGAGAAGGTCAAAAGCTCCTGTTCCTTATTTATTCATCTAAACTTGGTTGTATACAGTGGCTTTTTCTTAACCAAGGACTTCTCCATTATATAATTTAACCATGACCAAATAGCAAACATATCAAACCTAACTTTCAAAATCCAATCGAAGAACTAATTCATACACTTGTGATTCCCCAACAAAATGGCTATTGCCTACATACCGATTCAAAATACTGAAAAGGACTCAACAATTAAGACTTTTATAAATATCTTTTATCAATTTATCTGTTAAACTATGTATGGCTGCTGGCCATTGCATTCTTGAAAGCATAATTACTTCAAATTTAGATAACTCTAACACACAATAACACACTTAAATTCTCAGCCATTGAAAACAAATGATATGGTCTTTTATATAAAGGCCATTTAACCTTTCATGAGTACATATTATATTCAAGGTTTTACCCACAAGTACACTTCCTGGGGTATTGCAAATTTATTTAAAAAGGTAGAAATTTAAATTATGATAATATCTAGCTGAAGCTGAGAAGTAAATGTTCTTTATGACAATGCATCATCCACTTAAAACTGTAAAATTTTACATGAAATAGCAACTGCAATATAGCACTCTCTAACATGAAATCTATTCTTGTTGATTTTCCCACAAACCAAGAAAAATTAAAAAGCTAATTTCCTTAACAAATTCTGGACTCAATAAGAGGTCTTTGTGATAGGACCTAGAGATCTTTGATGACTTAAAAATGAGGGAAAATTTTGTATTGTTTACTAAAAAGTAATAGGTTAAATGCTCAGCATCCCCTCCTTTCAACTGTCTTGCTTAACTGAGCGATGTAAATATGCCTCTACTCATGGCTGCTGCATTATCTCAAGGGCTGGGCGACCACTATACCAACAACTACTGTCAAACCTTACGCTGTGCCTTGCAAAGATTGGGTCCAAATTCTTCTCTCGGGAAAATCATGCACATTTTTCTTTGGTTGTGTATTCCTGCTAGCTTTCAGTTATTCACATTATTTCCTACACACATATGTACTGTCTGTAATTTTATATAGATGTTACCACACCTCTTGCATTTTTCTCTGATCTATTCCTTCTGATTATGAATATTTATTAATTTACTCACTTTTATTTATCATCTACATTCATTTTTACTCCTTTAATAATTTTTTATCTATTCAAGAAACTGGCATTATTAGTCTGCAGAAGCTTTAACTGCATGTTCAGGGCCTTTTAGTTAATTCCATACGAACTTCGCTCATTATGAACAACAATAATTTATGTTAGCAGCCAAAGCTATTATCATCTGGAACCATTACTATAATTTATGTTAGCAGCCAAAGCTATTATCATCTGGACCATTACTCTTCAGAAGAATATCAGTGCATTATACGTATGGACGTTTCCTATAAAGTACTTATATGATTTTTCTTATAGAGTACTATATATCTAGCTTTATAAGTTTGATACCATCTATACTCCATTTACCTTTCTAAGATTGCTTGGGTGGGGATAGGAAAAGAATACAACATTGCCATAACTACTTAACCCTTTTACTCTCACCCTCGAGGTTAATCCCGTTTATGGCTTTAGCCGAGATCTGTCATTTACTGTAGTTCGTTTTCTAAAGAAACAGCGTCGAGTATATTTTGGTTGTTTGTAATGAATTTTCTTTGTGTGCTTAATGAAATAATAATCACAGTTCTTATATATAAGGTGTTTAATGCATTAACACAAAGTTTGTGAGGGTGCTTCGGCAGGAATAGCTTTTCAAGCCATTTAATAATTATCTGTATCCTATGTTAGCAGTTATTTACTGGTTACTTGATTAGATTTTTCAGTGCCTCTGCAGGTTAAATAAACTATTCGTCATTTAGGAGAGAAAAATAATTTACCATTAATTACATATATCTTGTTTCTGAGAGCAAAGACGCTACAAGAGCGGTGGAGAGATCTGATCTGCTTTGGCTATCCCAGGGGCTATCCACACTGTCCATGTACACTGGCTGCTTGAGGTGACCACTGTTGTTGTTCTTGATCGAGCTGGCCTTTTAAATGCCCTCACTGACCATGTGTCAGCGAAATTGAGGTTTGGCAGCGGCGGCCAAAAATTATGCCATATCTCTTTGTTTTTATGAAAATAAAGGAGGCCTGTACGGAAAATATGTGAAGTCAAATATGTTTTCGTTGTCACCTTTAAATGATTAACATTTTTTTTTATTTCGTTTGAGCAGACTTAACAAGGCAAAAGTTTTAATCATAACAACGAGACGTTTGACACCGCAGGAATTCCTTACTTGCCCTACCCTAGTGACCTTAGAAAGGTAAATGAACTATAACTCAAAAGGCGAGTGGGAGTGAGTAGATGAAGGTCCAAAAGTACATCACTCAAGAAACAGCTTACAGATAATTTATGCATACAAGAATGGGGCAAGAAAGTTGCACTGAGTATCTACTGACTTGCAGCAACGATCAATGCTAAATATACATTTTTTCTGCTAAAGAATACAGTATTTCTAAATCCTATTTCACATCCAAAATTTCACGGTGAAGGCCATTCTTTGCACAGCACTAGTCTGTATCAGTACTGATCACTGTAAGTAAATGCTTTTTTTGCACTTCTTGTCATATTCACTGTATCAAGATCATTCTAGAAAAATAAATATAATTTGGTATCATGACAAAGTTCTTCTAGATTTGTGTAAATTCTGAACTTTATTTAAATAAACATGCAAACTCTAGAGAAACAAAATCACCATGTACTTTTCTGTTAGCTTTGACCAAGTTACCTTCAGGTCAGATGAGGTAGATTCAGGTACAAGTAATATATGATGTTGACAACAAAAATTAGCTTGTTCCTTTCTAATGAAGATGGAAATGGGTTACAAGACTCCATACATTTCAGGGTTCATCCTTGAATCTCTCTTCATTTAATCTAGCAATCCTTTGCTACTTCTTTTCACAAACCTCTTTGGATGTGGCCCATGAAAGGTCCACATTACCATTTAACATACATAATCCTATACAACACTTCTTTTCACCTCATACATAAGTGACCAGAAAACCTTTCTTACCCTACTGCTCTATTTCACACAATGACATATATAAATAGGTGTTATATGGTAGGATAGAGCCTGTCCACAACCAAGAAACAGAGGGAGGTCAAGACGAAAGGGTTGAAAAGTAAATTCAGTAAAATAAAAGAAGAGAAAACGGGTAGACACTCTGGCTCTCATTATTTGTCACTGGGGATTTCCTTCATCTAAAATGCTCTTGTACCTGTAACCAGACACTCATTCTCAGTTGCAGGACAGTAAGATCAACACAGCGTGCGTATCTGTCTCCTGCATGTGATGTACCCTTTCATCCATGTTAGCAGACAAAGCTAAAAACTAGATGTCTCAGATGAATGGGTAATCGGAAAAGACTTCAACAAAAGCATTCCCTTACAGTGACCACAATCCTGCCTAACTGCATATCAAACTACTTGAACCTGGATCGATAGACTCTTCTTCGTAATTCTCTGTCTTCATGTCGTTAATTCCTAGAGCTTCATTTTCTTCATAACTCCTTTCATACTCTTCTACCTCCATCTCAGGGTCGTCATCAGGCGCATACAGGTTCTGAAGATAACTGTTGCCAGCTGGGTCGTTCATTTTGATTGTGACTTGGAGGTTTCCATTCCTAACCTGCATAAGAGCACACAAGTACCTGTTACATCTTCAATGATCCTGAACTGAAGTCACTAAACTATGGTGCTGTACTTGGAAAATGATAATTTTGTTTTTGCTATTCTAATTATGTATCACAACACTTTTCATAGTAAGCTTGCTTCTGATGTAAATGGTTTAAAATTAAATTATTTACTTAGCTATTTTACCATAACATCATGCTAGACAAGTGGATTTCCTTAAGACTTCACAACATTAATAACACACTTGGCATTTCTGAAAATGCCACCAATCTTGCACAAATGTAAGTCTATTGTATGTCATAAACACAGCTGCACAACTTCCTTGTATTTGGCAATATAAATGAGTATTGTAAAAATGTACACGTAACACTGACTTCCAAATGAGCGTTAAGTTTTCAACTACACTGAGATCAATAAAACAGTGTGCTTTCCAGTTTTGCAGCTGAAAACACATTCATATCCTGCTGGTAATCTTCAAGTTTAATTCTTCCATTTATCTGCTTAATTATTCCATATAACTGTCTGAAAATATACTGCATGAATAAAAGCATAGCAAAACCTCAATTTCTCTTATAAGTTCTCTCTCGAAATTAACCACGTTACATTTCTAATTTGGCAATGCAAACATTAGTCAACTAAAAACATGCAGAACTGACTGAATTTGCAGCAGATTCATCACACACTTTGATTTTAAATCTGCATATTACCATGTTGTTTATCAATTTAACAATAATGATTAAGACACATAAAATATATACATGTGTATGTATCTACTAAAAGGAACCCATAAAAACACCAAACTGTAGAAAGTCAATGCTATATATTTCGGAGAACAACTTGTCTCCCTCTACAGGCAGGTAAAGATTCATTACCTGCCTGTAGAGGGAGACAAGTTGTTCTCTGAAATACACAGCATTAACTTTCTACATTTTGGCATTCTTATGGGCTCCAATTATTAGATGAAAATATCAATTTTTGAAAGTAAATTGTATTTTTCATAACTATACAAACCTGAGGTCCTTTACATTAGGAATTATTTTCAGCGTAGGCTGGAAACGGCCGTTAAACTCTTGAGCAAGGTGGTTAGAGGTGGTTAGGCAGTAACTACCGCCAGGTAGGCGGGAATACCTGCCTGCCCGGATGTAAACTTTCCAGTTTGCCTTTCGGTCCAGGTTCAGATTGAGGGGTGGCATGACGTGGGTATAATATGTAATGTAAAGGAACTCAGGTTTGTATAGTTAGGGAAAATACAATTTACTTTCAAAAATTGCGATTTGTTCCGACATGATATACAAACTGTTGGTCCTTTACATTAGGAAGACTCACTGGTTGGAGGGAGGAATCTGAGTGAGTCTCCTAAACTGACTGGAGTTCTGCACACCTGGACTACTACTGGTCAACAGAGTGAGGAGGAGTACCGTGCCTCTGATATATTGATCTGAGTGTAGGAACTGCAAGACCAAATGTCAGATACTGGACCTTTTCGCATGAGTGAGGAAACGTAACTCCTACGAAATAGGCTGGAAGGATCTAGAGTCGGATGCAGTAAGCAAAAGCCAAGATAAGGTTCCCTTACTGCCAGTCCCTCCTTCCTCCCCTTGCTAGAGGAAGGAGCAGAATTGCTTCTATGATTTTAGAAGAAAAATAGAACGGGTGCTCGATGTGTAGTCTTACCGCATCAACGCCAGATCCAGCAACTACTGGTTCGAGCCCTATTCTCATCCTGAAGGAGGAGAAGTAGGAGGATGGGGAAGGAGAGGAAGGTCACTCTCGGTATCCTTCTCACTTCCAAAACCAACACCTTAGGCGAGATGCAACTCGTCCTCTTGAAGGAGCCAGATAAGAAAACACAACTTGTTGAGCAGCCACCACAGGGCCAAGGAAAAAAGATTCCAAGGGCCTGTGGGCAAGACCACAGGAAGACAAGAGTGTGGCCTATGAGACCATGCCTTGCTTCCAGACTGACAGAAACTTCCGGAATGTGAAGAATGGACCAAGCCATTGACTTCGTGAGCTCTTGGGTGGAAAGTACCAGTATCGTCGTTGCCAGCTGCCAAGTACCTCCTTCGATTGCTTCACACAGTCAGGAGGAAGATGTGTCCTTAGACACTTCTTCCTTGGGAGAGAGAGTACTAGTGAAAACGTCGACAAAATCCAGATTAGGAATGTCGAGCCTTTTAGGAAAGTACCACAGCTCCCTAATAGAACAAAGTAACGATTGATCTGGATCATCGACACAAAGTCCAAGGAGGAGGGGAACAAGAAGGACTCAAACCCGACAACAAATGCCGATGGATTCAGAGTCCACTTACGACATCCGAGGAGTCGTGGTATTGATGGTATTGATCCCCATCCCTATTCTTCCATTTTCTACGCCAAGGCCGGAACAAGATGAGAGATGGTCCTAAGAGGGCATATCTCTATCCAACAACTCTTTTAAGGGCGCATGCAGAGCATGGGACAGGAACCCTAAACGAGTCACATGCCACCCAGGGAACAGTTCCCTAGGACAGCATGACCGAAGAAGCTTCTCGTCTGTAGCTAAGTCTCGACTGAGGAGAAGAAGGCTACTTCAGATAGAAGACTAGGTCGCAAGGGCCTTAGTTCTTCATGAATGAAAAGGAGAGAAGCAACCCTCAGTGGAGAAGACGAGGAAGTCCAGACTTGAAGAGCGACTCTGACCCAAGAAGAGGTTCCGTCAATGACACCCACCAGCGAAGATGGATCCAGTCCCTGTGACAGTGTTGCAGAGGACTTAAAGAGGTATCCAGCTATATCCGTTGCCACTCAGCGAGAAAGCCTGTGCTTGCAAGGAATGCTGGAAGTTCTCTCAGTCCTGAACACACAGGGATGTACTGCCTGAAGAACTGCTTCTTGTGTAGCTGCTACAGGAGGTTGGGTCAAACAGAACTCTTCTCAGTGCCTTGGCTATCAGGTCAGGAGAAAGGCGAAGTCTTCCAGCATTTGTCTGTAACTCGGGGTGAGCAATGCTTGTGAATCCCTAGCGAAACAGGCAAATACAGAGGGGAAAAACGTAGATATCAATTTTTTCCCAAAAAGACAGCATGCCACCACAGCAGCCCCTGGGTCTGGTATGAAAGAGCAAAAAAAACTACTGACTTGTTGTGCAGGGAGGCAACAGAAAGATGGTAGGGGTTTCTAAGTCGAGCAGTCTTTTCATGAATCTTCGTGAAGAAAAAGAGAGCAGCACATTCCGTCCCAATCACTCAAACCCGAGGCCAAGCTCGCCTACCAATACATCCCCACCGGGAATGTATCTGGCTAACTAAGCTGTCGAGTGCGCTATAGAACACTTGAATACCTGCAAATTTTGACAGATGAAACAGGAGGAAAAAACGATTCCCTCTTGTTTGTTGACAAATGTCACTGCAGTGGTTTTATTGTTCAACGAAACCACTGAGTGTCGCGAAAATCATTCTGAATTCTCGGAAGGCCAAAAGACTGCCTTGAGCCCAGGATGGTGATGAGAAGGTACTAATCGTCTCGGTCACACACCTTCAAGACAAAGTCTTACAAGTGTGCACCTATTCCTCAATCAGTGAATCCGTAAGTAGACACACAATGTGAGGGGAATATGCAAGCATATTTGAAGGTTCCTTCAATCAAGCATTAGCCTAACTCTTTCCTCATAATTTGAAGAGGGAAGAAGGACGGAGGAATGGAAGCAGACCTCCATTCTCCACCATGGGGAAGCTTCTGCAAGATGACCGGATACCAAGACAATTAGTTCTAGCCGGGCTGGCATTTCCCGAATCGGGAGCACGGGAGAGGAAGCGGGATGGAAGTTTGATGAAAAGAATTGCTGAGACCTAAGGGAAATAGATACTTCTCCTGAAGGAATCCATTCCCAGGTCTTGGCAATGTTGCTGCCAGCTCCAAAGACTCAGTAAGTATCATTTCATCCAGGCATCAGCAGTAGGAGAACTTCTTCCTGGTCGGTACTTCTTTCTCTCTTCCCTTCTTCCCTCCTCCCTTATGGAAAAGAGGGTGGAAAGAGACACAGTTATGTGCTGTTTCCTAAAAGGGAAGAAGAGGACTATGTGTTCCGCAATCTTCTTCCGAAGCCTGGGATTTCTTAGGAGTTGGGGGGGGGGGTGGCTTGAACTCAAGGTCAAGTTGAGATGACTAAGACCCAGAGGTCTTGGCCATTGTCTAAAAGACAAGGCAGTGCCCTGGTACGAACCTTGATTACCGTGGTATCTGGCAAATCTCTGACAGAGAAAGGCAGAACCAAGTAAAGTTTCGTTCCTAAGGGCCAACTGAGGACTTAGGGAACCGGAGATCCGAATTGGGACAAAGTCCTTCTTCTTAGCACCAGAACTGCCCATATAACTTCAGTTGGCAAGACTCTCCGAGGCAAGAAGAATTCGTATTCTGTCGAGGCAGGGGAGAAGCTTGGTGTCTCGACCTGAATGAACTCATTGTCCGAAGAAAAGAATTCATCTGGTCGAGAACGCTCTCGGAAGCAAGGACCGTGGCAGTCCCCGACACTCTCAGCCCCTTGGGAACTGTAAGGGTTGCGAGTAATGAAGATTAATCATTGGGGAGCCGCGGTCCTGTCCTGGGGATCCTTGGGCTGACGAATCGGCGCGAAGTTCTCCAAAAATCGAGGGTGATCGCAACTTGAAGAGGAAGACCCTCACTGTTTCCGAAGTTTAAAACTCCTGTACCTCCCCCCTTGGAGGGAGACCTTGACAGATCCCATGAAACCCTCTTTGGCTACCTGGTGCGTTCGAATCTCCGACCAGCCAATGAAGAATTAGAGGAATTTATTTCTGGTGATAGAAATTAATTTCTCGCTATACAGTAATGTGGTTCGGATTCCACAATAAGCTGTAGGTACTGTTGCTAGGTAACCAATTAATTCTTAGCCATGTAAAATAAATCTAATTCTTTGGGCTAGCCCTAGGAGAGCTGTTAACCAGCTCAGTGGTCTGGTTAAACTAAGGTATATGTAACTTTTTCAGCTACCTGGTTGTACTACAAGAGAATCGGAGGACCGACACCCAAAGCACACCAGCAGCCGAACTCCAAAGATAAATTCGTCGGGGCTCTCTCTGTCCGTCTTGCGCCTCTTGGAACAACCGAGAGGAGACGAGAACAGGTGAGGAGAAAGAGCACCCCTACCTGTCCTGCCAGTAAGACCAGCAGGAGAGGAGGACCGTGAGTGATAATCAACCGAAGGAGATCACTGCCACACAGGGGAAGAAGAGTGCTTGTGCCATGGCAAAGCGCTTTCCTGGGAAAAGCTGTAAGTTCACTAGAACAGAGCCGCGAACCTGATTCCGAAAAACCAAGTGGGGCCGAGCCGAGATGTACCAAACTGAGCCGATCACGCGAACGCGATCTGTCTGGGTGGTATGCGGTGGGACTGGGAGGCAGGCGGGGCGAGCCAGTCTTGCAAGTGCGACCAGGGGCTGGGCGGGGCGGGCAAGCCGAGCGAGCCGAGCTGATCGCGCGAACACAATTAGCATTGGACAGGGCGGAACTCGTTTCCCATAAACTAGCGCTAGATTCCCAAACTCTAAACTCCTTTGAGGGCTGAGGCCCTTCGAGAAGTAGGTTCAAAGGGGAATTCTGCGTCTGCTATCCTGCATGCTCGAACCCTAAGGTTCAGGACACAAGGATGAAACACGGCCAAGCAACCAAAGCAGCTGGCGGGCAGTATCGAGACACCTGGCATCCCAGCACCCAGACACATGGCGTCTTGGCACCAAGA
Organism: Macrobrachium rosenbergii; assembly: GCF_040412425.1. Classification (NCBI taxonomy): domain Eukaryota; kingdom Metazoa; phylum Arthropoda; class Malacostraca; order Decapoda; family Palaemonidae; genus Macrobrachium; species Macrobrachium rosenbergii. Next base: position 2,370,575 of record NC_089767.1, read on the forward strand.
CACCTGGGTGTCTTGGCACTTTCTCTCGTCCTGTGCCTCTCGTCAGGAGAGCGCCCGTGATTCATAGAATTCGAGCGACCCATGAGACTCCCAAAAATAGGGAGCAGCTGGTTTCGGTTTCCTATGAAATCGAAGAGGGCTGGGCACGGAACCAGTCTTAGACGCAGACTTCCAAGACTGGCAAAGAGGGCGTGCTCTCGAGAGGCCATGCTCTTGCAGCCCCTGAAACACCAGACCCCACAGGAGAATGCGAATCAGTTCCCGTCTGAGGGCGGGAAGAGCCAACGAGAGAGATTTGTCTCCCTGAAGAGAGCAGTTCCTTAGAAGTCCCGCAGGACTCCCGAAGGGAATCTCTTCCCTGCTTCTTCTGGTGTTCGAACCGATAGGATCAAGACACCAGGCTGGGAACCCGAATGAGCACTGGCAAGCACTCGTTGAGCGCTTGCGGTGCTGGCAGGAAGAGCTGAGACACCTGGGTGCCTCGGCCCTTCTCTCGCACTGCTCCCGAACTGGGCTGGGGAGAGTGCTCTCCAGACCAGATCGGGATACTTGATATTCCACCAAATCTCAAGCACTAAGAGCGGCTGGCAAATGAGCGCCTGGAGCAGCCCCCATCTTAGAGGCAGAACCTCTAGGAATGGGAACGGGATTGCAAACCGAGGTCTGCGAGCCCGCAGCTCCCGAAACACATAACCCAGGGCTATGCGAATCGGTTTCCTAACCCCAAGGTCGGGAAGAGCCAACGAGAGACCCACTGCCTCCTTGGAAGGAGGCAGTCCCTAGATGTCCATGGGCGTCAAGGGTAGGATAAAGAAGCAGCCTTCCTCTCCTTCGGCTGACGGAGGTCTGTTTGGATTCCGGGACCCCCTTGGATCTCAGGAGAGGAAGGGAAGAGGCAGCAGAGGACGAAATTGAAGATAAGTTGAAGAAGACGGCGGCTACTTCCACAGGGCAGCTTCCTTCACCTTCACTCCGACATCTTCTACAGGCTGGCGGACAAGAAACATCGTAACCTCCAGGGCAGCTAGGCAGGAACACAACGGAAGGAGCCCAGGACACAACCACCAGGAGAAGCAGCAGGCACAATCAGGACAAAGTTAAGTATACCTTATTTTAACCAGATCACTGAGCTGATTAACAGCTCTCCTAGGGCTGGCCTGAAGGATTAAATTTATTTTACGTGGCTAAGAACCAATTGGTTACCTAGCAATGGGACCTACAGCTTATTGTGGAATCCAAACCACATTATAGCGAGAAATGAATTTCTATCACCAGAAATAAATTCCTCTTATTCTTCATCGGCCGGTCGGAGATTCGAACTCGCGGCCAGCAGAGTGCTAGCTGAGAACGGAACCCACTCACCCAATGAGGAACTACGATCAGGACAGCTGATGCAGGAGCTATGGCAGTGGTTCGGAAGGCAGGAGCTACCGCAACAGCCAGGAACGTCGCTTCCATAGGGCGACTTCCTTCACCTTCACTCCGACAACTTCTACAGGATGGCGGACATCGTAATCTCCAGGGCAGCTAAGCAGGAACACAACGGAAGTGGCCCCAGGCACGAACACCAGGAGAAGCAGCAGGATAGCCGATACAGGAGCTACAGAAGCGGTTCGGAAGGCAGGAGCTATTGCAACGGCCAGGAACGTCACATGAAAGTCACCAGCAGCGACAGGAACAAGTTCAGGGCGGTTGCGGTAGGAGACCAAGAAGTGCCGCCCAGAGACTGTCATCGAGTTAACAAGAGCATAACACAGGAAACAGCCGGAGCCGATGGACCACAGATACGCCAGAGGCAGTGCCACGGTATACATGAAGGCCAGCAATGACAGCGATCGATCCACATCGGTGGGAACAGAGTCGGAACGATCCCGACGTGGAAATGTCATTCCAACCAGGTAAAGGTAGTCCCCGGTTAATGGCGGGCTTGGTTAACAGCGATCCGGTTTTATGGCACTTGTCTAGCGCCGAAAATCGCCGATTTCCGCTTATCGGAACCGATAATTGGGTATTGGTGCCGATACATACCTAACAGAGGCACCGATAACCGAAAATCGGCGTTTTTCGGCGCCGATAACCCCCGAAAATCGCCGAAATCGCTGATTTTCGGTTATCATCACACCCTCAGAAACAGAACCTTGCCGATAACCAGGGACTGCCTGTACTTTGGTCGGTCCCGAAGCAACAATGAATGAACGTCAGGTCTCCATCATGCAAGATACCCCCTGAGATATCCAGGCAACTACTGCTGCGTCTGTGATGCTCACTGTCAACCTGAAAGAAAAAGCAGGGATGATTAGTAGAGGGAGACTCCTCTCACTACGAGGGGAACTGCCCTACAAAGCGAGAGGAGGCCCCTAGAAGAGGTCACCTGACTGCCCACAGCCCTCCCCACTCCTTGCGGTCTTCGCCCGACGAGCTAGCGAAGAGGGCAAGGAGAGAGATCTCTACCGAAGGAGAGATAAGGAAGAATCTACAGGGGAGAGAGAAGGAAGGAGGGGAGGTCACCAAAGGGCGCCGTGGAAGCGGAGCTTACCGACAACGCTGGGAACCTCCCCCCCACCGCAACTCTAAGCGCAGGCAAAAACAACTCTCAGCACAAGTAGGAAGGAAGTAGTCATGCCCCTTGTACATGGAGGGCAGGAGCCCAGGATAGGAAGCAAACTCTTACGTCCTGATCAATGTAGGGGAGCGAAGATATTACACCCCAACTAATATCTCTGAATGTACAGGGGAATGCCTTCAGTATCTAAAAAAAAAAAAAGGCTACTGGAAGAGATGCATTACCACTCAGTTACACCCTCTAAAAACACCCTTGGCCGTCAAACCTGAGACACAGACGCAGGGGAAGGACGGCTTATGCGAGGTTATCACAAATTGTGGGTTTGTATTAATAAATATCAAACACCCATAATATATAAACAAAAAACATTAAGATCCCAGCAGGATAAAGAAGAGCTTAACGACAGTCAGGCAAAGAGATCCGAAAACACGTCTGCAACACATGGCGGCCGAAAGCAAACTGGAATTTTTACATCCGGGCATGTGGTATTCCCGCCTACCTGGCAGTAGTTACTGCCTAACCATCTTGCTCAAGAGTTTAACAGTCGTTTCCAGCCTATGCTGAAAGTAATTCCCAATGTAAAGGACCGATGGTTTGTATATCGTGTTGGAACAATTCTGATTTAACAGAAAATATTTCACAGTCAATGTATGTATGCATGTAGCCTACTATACCATATTTGATAGCATATGAGAAGCCCACAAACCCCTCCTTACAAAAAAGAATACTGTATTAAGAAACAAAATTTTTGTGCTTAACAGAATTTTTGTTTATAGTCAGTATTTGATGTTACTGAAATACTATATAGTACAGTATAGCAGAAAAAACTTGGACAAGGCATGCAAACAGGGCAGCAAGTGAAGTCTTTTAAATAATAATTCTACTATCGTTTTACAAGAGAAAACAAAAGCAGTTTAAGTACAGTCAACCCCCAGTATCAAGGGGATGCATACCACAACCCCCCCGGAATAGCTAAAATCCGCGAATACTTGACACCCCTCTAAAAATGCTTATAACTGCCTATTTTGATTGTTCAAACACCAAAACACCCCTCTAACAATGCTTATACCTGAGTACAGGCAGTCCCCAGTTATTGACAGGGTTCTGTTCTGAGGGCCTGATGAGAACCAAAAATTGCTGATTTTCGGTTATCGCCCCCTCTGTTAGGTATGTATTGGAGCCAACACCCAATTACTGACACCGATAAACGGAAATTTGTGATTTTTGGCTCCGAAAATCGCTGATTTTCGTCGCTAAACAAACCCCATAAAACCAATTGCCGATAACCGAGCCCGCCAGTAACTGGGGACTGCCTGTATTTTAATAGTTTTTCACAAAGAGTGCATTAAGTCACAAAAATTGTATGAAAATACAGTAATTAGTGAATATTTCGCTATGAAAAATGCTGCTAATAGGCAAATTTTCCTCGAATAATGTGTATATACGTTCCACAGAATAATTCGCAAACAGGTGAAGCCGCAAATCCGGAACTACGAATAGGCAGGGGTCCACCATATAGCCAAAATCATTTTATAACACCTCTCCATCTCTACCTATGATGGATAACTGACACTGACAGTGAACTTGAGTGCTTAAATTTACAAACAAAATGAAAACAAAGAACAAAATTGTAATTTGAATATATATATGATATCAATTGAAAGTTTTCATATTACAATGAGATTGACAGTAGGGTTAATTCATTAAAGCTACATAACTAACTGTGTTATCATTTGAAGTCCATGTGTAAGCCTAACCTATAAGGTAGCCTGTATGTGTATACGCACATGTGTGTATACATACATGCGTGCATTGCGTTAAGTAAACTACAAACTTACGATGTCTTTGTTCACCTATCACTCTCTCTTTGGGTTGTCCTTTTAAAGAAAATAAGATTTTTGAGAAAGAGAAATGACAAATTCTTTATGAAATCAAAATATGTGAGAGAATTAGTTGAGGGGGAGAGTACGTAGGTGAGCAAACACACAGTAAGTGCACTGCTGTACGTACAAAGTTTCAGTGTTTGTCAGGTGTTTAATGTCATCAGTGTGCATGTCTGTCATCTACCGTATCAGTACAGGCAGTCCCCAGCTTATGACGCTCTTCAAATATGTTCATCAAAAATTATTTCCCAGGTTACAACACATGCTCTGTGTTTACGAAGCCAAGGACGCCGATCCGACGGAAAAAATATGCCTCCAAAAATAGCAGAATGGTCAGCATTTTGAGGTCTTTTGATGAAAAACTCAATAAAAATGCAGTTTATGTTGTTCACAAGACACCCAAATGATTAAAAGTATGGTTTTCTTATGATTTTGGACGATACTTCAGGTTACAACAATTTTCGGTTTACAATGCACGATAAAAACGGAACCCGTCATAAAAAGGGGACTGCCTATATGGATTTAAGCATTTCTTCACAATACAAATGGAGTCAGGGGAATGCAGGATAATGTTCATTTAAACTTGTTAAGAATTATTAAATAACAAAACTGTGACAAATAAATATTGTTTATAAGTAACAAATGATGACATAACAGTTAAGGACACAGGTATGGTATTTAAGAAGGCTTTCTTTCATGCAAATGGCAAATTCAAAATAACTGGCAATCCTTTGGTCCCAAGGGCACCAATGTATACATGAAACAAAGTAATAATAAACTCGCCCCCCACATCTACTCAAGAATTTTGGAGTTTAATGTAGTATTTTGTAATACTAAAGGATGTGTACCACATCCCATATGGGAAAATAAATTTGGTGGCGTCAATTTCCAATTTTTTAAAATACAAAGCATTAACCTAATAAAATAAAAAATAACATAAAATTTTAAAATTATATTATATATATAAATATATAAAAATATATATATATATATATAATATATATATAAAATAATATATATATGTATGTATAACTGAATAAAAATATGGAACGTATGAATATATAAATAAAGATAAAATCCATGAAGGAAACGAAACACTGGAGTTTATCCATATTTTATCTTTATATTTATATATATATATATATATATATATATATATATATATATATATATATATATATATATATATATATATATATATATATATATATATATATATATATATATATATATATATATATATAATCATATATATAAATATATATATAATATATATATATATATATATATATAATATATATATATATATATATATAATATATATATAAAATATATATATAAGTATAGAATATATATATATATATATAATATATATATTATATATATATATTAATATATATATATATATATTTATATATATATATATATATATATATATATATATATATATATATATATATATATATATATATATATATATATATATATATATATATATATACATATATATATACATACAGGTATTCCCTACTTACGATGGGGTTAGGTTCCAAAACCCATCGTTTGTTGAAAAAATCGTTGTTTTCGAATATGGCCTAGCCTACACTAGGGTAATCAGTATCATCTATACATATATGGTAGCCTAGCCTACACTACACAGTATACTTTATACATATATAGTATAGTAATTATTAGTGTCAGATAATTCTGCAGGTTCAATGCAGATTGACATAAGTCAGTATAAAGAGAAATTGAATAACAAACAAGGCCTAGCCTGCACTTTCGTATGTCATATGCGGTAGCCTAGCCTACATTATACTGTATTCTATTTTCACATAACACTGTATTATACAAACATCAAAATAACGAATGTGCATCTTTTCCATGGATCTTTTAGAAAGTTATGCTTTACTATACTATCCAATTGTAAATATTCTTCTATTGCTTTTGTATTATAAATTCCGATCATAGCAATCAAATGTTTTGGTTTGCGAATCGATCATGCGGTCTTTATTTCGCCGCATTTAACTCGGTTCAGAGGGCATTTCTTGCTTCTAGTTAGCGTAAATGAATCTCTAGATACTTTATTTATAAGGGACATTTGTATTTTTCGTTATACGAAGTATTTTTAAGTCGAAATAAAACTTAAATATGTCTCGTTGTGAAATTAATTTAGCTATTTTTTTCGTTAATAGATGACGTTGGCGGCTGGCCATTTGTTGTGTAAAAAAAAACAAAGATTCCATTCGCTATATTCTCTTGATTTCATCATCATATTACAAGCTTTTCGTATTTATCTTTTATAAGCGTGAAAACAGCAGTAATATGTGTTTTTTCATGCCCAGTAGTTTTGATTAAAATACTTTCCAATTTTATTTGCGGTCGAGTTTCATCCATGTTGCCAATGCACGATAATTTATAGTCATTAGCAGCTTGAACATTCTTTTCTCGGCTTCAACTACAACTTGCAGCTTAAATTTACTGTAGCAGTATATTTCCTTGCCGATCTTTTCTCCAAAGCAGATAAGGGTAGTGTAATAACATATCGGTACTTAACGACATTTTTAACATAACTAAGGTACAATGGTTGAAATACAAGTAAAACAGTTTTCATCCGATTCGGTTATTAGCAAAACAACAGTTTCTCGTTCGGTTGTTTATGGCTGTACGCATTTTCGCAAGAGTATAAGGTTACTAACAATACTTTTATCATTCTCTTACTTTTCTAACTAGAAGATGGAATAAAGAGATGGAGAAAAAGAAGTTGGTCTATTGTAAGTTGGTCTCTCTTGCTGCCTGATTGTACGGCAACTGTAGTGTACGCTGTTGCCTGTAGTTTTCGAAATTTAAAAATATTTTCTAAATATTGTCGCATCGGTATTAATTGCTAACTCCATCAGAAACTCGAATTATCAAAAAGACAATTATCGCCAGCTCGTGCACTACCTGTATTTACAAATGCATATGAATTGCAAACGAACACTGACCTATTTTAACTTCCGACACAACGAGAGCAAGTTAGGTCAGCTCATTGAATTAATGTACCTATTCCAGCCTCTTGGGCCAACGTATCGCATAATCGCACGCTGCCTGATTGTACGTTGTTGCTCGCGCCAGTCGCCCGCAAAATTTAAAAATACGTATTTTCAAAATATTGTCGATCGATATTAATTGCTAACCCCATCGAATTATCATAACTCGAGCACTACCTGTATATATAATGTATACTCGAGCACTACCTGTATATATAATGTAATGTATAAAAACACTTAAAACCTTAAACTTTTTAAAACTGTTCTTATTTATTTTATATATGTACTGTACCTGTGCAGTAATGTGCTACCACAGTATATATAGAGTATAGTACTGTAATTGATTTTTCATGCTATTTATACACTATTAAATTTATACTCTAAAACAATGGCAAAAAAAAAAAAATAACTGTGTTCTTAAAAATACCCCTCACCTTACACCTATGTAAAGATATGGTAATGCGTATTCAGTTTCAATTAGTACACAATTACAGCCAGTCCCCAGCTTACCAGCAGCACTAGTCAACAGCATCTCAGTGTTATGGCGCTGGGCCAATGATGTTGTGGCCAGTGATGACATTAACCAGATTTTTGGTGCGAGTAAGTGATTTTCAGCACAGTAAGCAGTTTATTGGTGTCGGTAAGCAGTTTATTGGTGTCAGTAAGCGGTTTATCGGTGCTGATAACTAGCGATTTATTGGCACTAATTATCAGATACTGTCAGTTAGCGGTGCTTGGCCAGGAAAGGAACCCCGCCATTAACTGTGGACTGCCTGTACTTGGTGATGTTGAACAACGATGGTGATGACACAACACAAGCACACACGGCCTAATGTAATTCTTGCTGTATAGTCATTACACATACACGTTAAGACATACCCACACAACAAACTGACGCTTAAAAACTGTACAAAATTATCATTTAATCTACCAGAGGAAGTGGATTGTCAAGTACTTACATGCTGCAGACATTGTCTGCGGTTAAAGAATATGTAAACAAAGGTCAAGCTGCAATGCACTTAGTGCTAGAAATGTGAACTAAAATCATAATGTAAATACTTATAGTATTACTTTTTTATTTACTAACACAAATACTTACACAACATTATTTACCTGAGTGATACAATGGTAAAATCTTGACCCAAAAGCATAAGGCTCCTAGCGATACCAAGATCCTCCAAAAATTACATCTTTGATGGAACAGCCAGATTTTTAAAAATCTGTGGGTTCATCTGTTGCAGCTGCCCACCATTACTGAATCAACACGTTGACTGTGAGTACACCCTTCCCCCTCTCCCACACCTGCCATCACAGAGGCTTCCAGAGAAGCAACTCTTCCTCAGACAAAAGTACTGGTGAAAAAGATGAACCCTGATGACCCACTTCCACTCACAGAATAAATTACAATAATGATGTACTGTTAATAAACATCTGTCTGTTGTATATGTGCAAGTCTTCACATGATGGCAGTAATAACTGTATAGATTGCAGAGTCGTCGCATAAAAGACTTAGGTGGAAGTGGATATGTCGCCGCATATCTTTACATATGCGTAAGGTGTGAGGAAAATTTTAAAATATGCATAAAGTCAGATATTCTAAGATTAGTTATATTTTTCAACTGGTGTCTTATAAATTTATCAACTTATGTATGGTAGTAAAAATAAACTAATAAACGAATTCCATAATATCAATATATCAATCAACGTAAAAGTCTCTCTCTCTCTCTCTCTCTACTTTGTTAATTTAACTGTACTGACTATAATGGAAGTATAGTAATGTTAGTACTGTACTGTAATTCATTTGGTGAATGACCAAGCGTTGTATGTTAAACATCTTCAAGTCTTAGAGTCAACATTATTTGTAAAAGCCATATAAATATAATTTGTCACCTACAAACTGTCTGCACTACAGAAGTACTAGGCCTTTAACTTTTGGGAATTAAAGAGTTATTAGCAAATTTTTAATTTTCATGGGGAGCTGGTGCCCTTAATCCATGGAAAATTGGAGGGACAGCAGTACATGCAAAAAGTATCACTGTTAGTAAAGTAGCCCAGCAAATATCCACCATAATAATGAAGTTCATGACTAACAAATACTGATAAACTCAAGTCTGATAAGCTGCAGAGTTAGTGTACTGGCAAAATATGGAATTAAAATTTCTTTTACAACCTCACAGAGCAAGAATGAAAGTTGCAACAATTTGAAATTAACTTACAGTCGACCCCCCGTATTCATGGGGGATGCATACCACTAGCCCCAGTGAATAGCTAAAATCTGCGAATACTTAAAACCCCTCTAAAAACGCTTATAATTGCCTATTTTGAAAGTTCAAACACCAAAAAACCATCTAAAAATGCTTATACCTGAATATTTTACTGTTTTTTTACAAGTCATGGAAATGATCTGAAAATACAGAAATTTGTGAAAATTTCTCTATGAAAAATACCGCGAACAGGCCAATTTCCCGCGAATAATATGTATATATGTTCCACAGAGAAGCATGAAAGGCGGGGATCGACTGTGCATTTAAGAAACTTAATGTACAAAGATGTTACTGCATCACCGTAGCTGAAATCTTGTATTCTCCAACCATTTTCAGTTATGTACTTCAGATTACATCCCAAATGCCTCCAATGAAAAATGTACAGTATAATACTTGCAATTTGAACCTTACCTGTTCCAAGTCGGCAATAAGTTTTTGAATGATGGCCTTGCGACTATTGTCACTAGAATCTCCAGTCAGAAATGGATTGTTCTCCAAGTCATTGCGAATGTCTATTAACAGTCCTTCCAGAGTAGTGAACCTATTGTTAAAAAATTAAAAATTGAATTAATTTCATAATTTTCTTAAATGTGTTGTATATTTTATAACAGGGATGAATACAAGAAAAAATTGGTTAAATAGGATAATTTTGAAAATCTATTAATCCTCTGATATTTGAGGGTACAGACAACGCCCATTATTTGTGAGGATGCATACCACTAACCTCTGTAAATAGCTCAAATCCGCAAATATTTAAAACCCCCTCTAGAAATGCTTATAACTGCCACTTTTGACAGTTCAAAACACCAAAAAATCCTCTAAAAATGCTTATAACTGCCAATTTTGATGGTTCAAACACCAAAAAAATCCTCTAAAAATGCTTATACCTGAATATTTTAAGTTTTATTACAAAAAAGAGATATAGTCACAAAAATATGAAAATACAGTAATTTGTGAATATTTCTCTATGAAAAATACCACGAATAGGCAAATTTTCCATACAATAATGTGTATATATGTTCCACAGAGAAATCCATGAATAGGTGAAGCTGCAAATCCAGAACTGTAGTCCCAAATTTGTTTGTGGCAAAGCACAAACTGACCAATTGTATTTTTCAAGACAAAAAAGCTGGTTCTGGTCTAACTTTCAAGCCAAATACCTGTACTTTATTGGGGTGCATTCAAATTTGGAAAATAAAAAGCCAGAGCTAAAATGACAGTTTGCCAAAATTTTTCAGTGGATGATGTCACTAATCACTGGAATCATATAGGGGTTAATTGTTGGATACTGAAGTGTAAATGTGGAATATTATAAAGGGCTTTTAATTTAAAAATCTTCATATCATTACACTTTTATATAAAGCATTAATGCATTCAAGGCATGTGTGTGTTGTACTGAGAGAGAGTAGAGAGAGAGAGAGAAGAGAGAGAGAGAGAGAGAGAGAGAGAGAGAGAGAGAGAGAGAGAGAGCGCTTTTATGTGTTGTCTAATTCTGAACAAATAACAGCATTACTGTAGTCACAAGTTGTTTTCCCTATATTTCTGGAAATAACACAGGCAGTTACTCAGGATATTCCAAGATGAAAGAAAGAATATACTATCTGATATAGTTCGTATTACTGTTTATTGTTTATTTGTTTCACTAATTTCAAACACTATACATTTTATCAAAGTAATTTAAAACAGCTTAACAGAGCTTTGTAAAGTACTCTGTAGGTACTCACGGCAGACAAGCTTTTATGGGAACCTTTTATTTTACCATTTTCTTTCAAATACATTTCATTAACTTGAAAGAGGCTAATCAGCCATAATGAATGGTTACCATCTGTATAGACTGCACTTACATGTGGAATGCATTTGCTAAATGATAGGCTCCATACCTTTCTGAGTTACTGTAATATGTTTTTCGATACACTGGACCTCCGCCTATTTGCGGTTCCCGATTCGAGGCTTCACCTATTCGCAGGTTTTTCCGTGGAACATATATACAGTACACATTATTCATGGAAAATTTGCCATTTTGCGGTATTTTTATAGAGAAATATTAACTAATTACTGTATTTTCATATTTTTGTGACTAAATGCACTTTTTGTGACAAAAATGTTAAAATACTCAAGTATATGCAATTTTAGAGGTTTTTTTGTGTTTGGACTATCAAAATAGGCAGTTATAAGCATTTTCAGAAGGGTGTCAAGTTTTTGCGAATTTTAGCTATTCGCGAGGGGGTTGTGGTACACATCCCCCACAAATACCAGGGTCAACTGTACAGTAAGCCCCCCCCCATATTCGAGGGGAATGCTTACCACACACCCCCTCCCCCACGAATAGCTAAAATCCACGAATACTAAAAACCCTTCTAAAAACACTTCGAACTTCCTATTTTGATAGTTCAAAAAAAAAAAAAAAAAAATAAATAAATAAATAAATAAAAATGCTTACACAGGTATCCTACTTATGGTAGGGTTATGTTCCAAAAAACCCGTTTGTTTGAAAAAACCCATCTTGAATGCAGCCTAGCCTACACTAGGGTACTCAGTACCATGTATACCTGTATGGTAGCCTTACACTATAAAGTATACTATATACATATACAGTACAGTAATTATTATCAGCTAATTCTGGAGGTTCATGCATATTGACTTACGATAATTCAATATAAAGAGATATTGAATAAAAAACAAGAATTAGCTTAGCCTACACTATGGTATATTGTATACTGTACATACACGGTAACCTAGCCTACATTATACTGTACTCTATATTCACATAATATCGTATTATACAAACACCAACATAACGAATATGCATCTTTACCATGGATCTTTTAAAATATTATGCTTTACTTCACTGTATCCAATAATATTGTATATATTCTTATATTGCTTTTGCATTATAAAAGTTCACAGGTCTGGTTAAACAAATCATTTATAAATTAAATTAAAAATAAATTAAATTGCATTATCAATTACGATCATAGCGATCAATGTTTTGATTTGGTCACTGATTATACAGTAAGTTTATTTCGCCGAAATTAACTCAGTTCAGAGCGCTTTTCTTGCTTCTAGTTAGCATATATGAATCTCTAGATATTTTATTTATATGGGGAAAGGTTATTCTTTGTTATACAAAGTGCTTTTAAGTCAAAATATAACTTAAATATGTCTCGTTGTGAAATTAATTTAGCTATTTTTTTCGTTAATAGATGACGTTGGCCGTTTGGGGGTATGTTTGTTTTGTGCAAAAAAAATCAACATTCCGTTTGCTATTTTCACTTGATTTCATCATAATACGAGCTTTACGCATTTATCTTTTAGGGCTTGAAAACAGCAGTAATATGTGTTCTTTCATGCCCAGTAGTTTTGATTAAAATACTTTCTATCCAATTTCATTTACTGTCGAGTTTCATCCATGTTGCCAATGCACGATAATTTATAGTCATTAGCAGCTTGAACATTGTTTTCTCAGCTTCAGCTACAACTTGCAGCTTAAATTTAAAAGTACATTTCCTTGCTGATCTTTTAAAAATAGTGAATAAGGGTATAATGTAAAAATATATCAGTCCTATTCTACTTAGCGTCATTTGTAACATACGGTAATTACAATAATTGTTTACTACCGTATGATGGCTGAAATACAAGCAAAACAGCTGTTGTTATCCGATTTGGCTATAAGCAAAAGAACAGTTTCTTGTTCGTTCGTTTATGGATGCATGCATTTACGTTACTAACAATACTTTTATCATTCTCTTTTACTTTTTTAACTAGAAGATGGGATAAAGAGATGGAGGTACAGAAGTTGGTCTATTGTAATTTGGCGTCTCTTGCTGCCTGATTGTATGCTGCTGCCTGTGCCTGCGCGAAATTTAAAAATATTTTATAAATACTGTCGTATTGGTATTAATTGCTTACCCTACCGCAAAATTGAATTATTGTAAGGCAAATTATCGTAACTCACCTGGGTACCTGAATATTTTAGTAGTTTCACAAAGTGCATTTAGTCAAGAAAATATGAAAATACAGTTACCAGTGAATATTTCTCAGTGAAAAATACCGTGAATGAGCGAATTTTCCGCAAATAATGTGTATCTATGTTCCATAGAGAAATCCGTGAATTGTGAGAACATAAATATGGGGGGCTTACTGTATATCCTGAAGTTCTTCAAAATTGGTAGGCTTACAAAACCACATTTTAACGAAACCTAATCTACACTCACTTGCCGCCAATAAGACCTCCTCCCAAGTGGAGACCTAATTCAGGGACCTCTATTTCACAAGTTTCGCTCTTGAGGACATCGCGGGCCATATCACAAGGGTCAGTCAACTTCAACGTAATACGCTTTCCCTTCTCAGAAATACCACCTCCACTTTTCACCTCATTTGTTCTATGGCCGCATCCTTCACAATTTGTTGCCATAATCACAACTTCCTGCAAAAGAGCCAAACTACTAATGAATATACCATATATAATTTACTTTAACTCAGTAGATACCAAAAGACGTGATGGATTCTGCACTGTTACATATTTTACTGATGAAGGGTAAAGTGGATATGATCTTGTAATGGAAAGGTGTGAGTACAAGAACAATGGGAAATGAGTTACATACTGTATGGTGCTGAACCAGCAATTTCAATAATATTCCAGCATGTACTCAGGTGTCAGGTAGACAAAACCTTATGAAGTTTTTACTCTACTTCTTGAAATTTTCCCAATTTCGTTTTCTATTTGAGCTATGATTAACACAGGATTAGTGAAAGCACGGATAAGGGGGACTGCTGTGTTGTACTACAGAACACCAAAATAAAAGAACAACAGTGCACATGCATATGCTTGGGCAAACTTAGTGTTGCCTACACTCATGAAACTCTTTCCTTTCTCCAAGGAACCAGGTACCAAGACACTGCTCACCGTTGTCAGTTCTAAACAATGAAGATACTGATTGTAAAATGTTTTGCAAATTATCTTCAATATAGAGATTATATACAAAATTGCCATACGTTTTATTAGTTCACTCAATTGTTGTAAAAACACTGAAATGAATTGCTAATATTGTCCTCTGTGATCAGGACTCTTTTGGAAAATTCACAACTGCAATGCTGGTCCAAATTAGTTCCCATTTTTTCCCATTAAAATGACAATAAAATGTAGTACAATACACATGTAAGTTTTAACAACATGCAATTTATATATATATATATATATATATATATATATATATATATATATATATATATATATATATATATATATATATATATATATATATATATATATATATATATATATATATATATATATATATATATATATTTCTGAATCATGCTGTGAGTCAGTGATTGTGTGTTGATCATTTCTGTTTATATATATATATATATATATATATATATATATATATATATATATATATATATATATATATATATATATGTATATATGTATATATATAATATAATATAATATATATATATATATATATATATATATATATATATATATATATATATATATATATATGTATATATATGTATGTATGTATGTATATGTATATATGTATATATATATATAATATATATATATATAATATATATATATATATATATATATATATATATATATATATATATATATATGTATATGTATATATGTGTGTGTATATATATATATATATATATATATATATATATATATATATATATATATATATATATATATATATACACACACACTGAAGTCACATGTCTACTGTGATTTTTTAATAATATATATATATATATATATATATATATATATATATATATATATATATATATATATATATATATATATATATATATATATATATATATATATACACACACACAAACATATATATACATAATTATATATACACTATATATATATATATATATATATATATATATATATATATATATATATATATATATATATATATATATATATATATATATATATATATATATATATATATATATATATGCATTCTTGCGACTTATGTTTTGTGCCGATAAGGTTTTGTTCCTGTTAACTATTCAGCTTAATTATATTACTATAATTTGTGTGTTACTTTGATTTACCTTCCTAAAATTATTTTCTTTACTTCTAAATTTTTCATTTAGCTACCTTTTACTTACTTACTTTATTTGGCTTAAATTAGTTGCTTCAGCATTTAAAATCTTCACTGATCTGTTCCTTCTTAATGTTTATATGTATAAAGTATATATCTCTTTATGATCTGGTCTGGTTATGCTTTCTTTTCATTTTTAAATGGAGACCTTCTGGCCAAGCCATTAGCCAACCAAGATTTTTCAACTAAATCATAACCTACATGACTATGAGCACATAAGCAAAGCAGTCATACATGATGCAACTCATATTTGCATTATTATGCACCTTACACTTGAAGACAATTTGCATATTATCTGAAAATTTTACTAAATTCTACATACCTTGAAATATGGAATCTGAGTCACTTTCATATTTGTTTTGGTTGGCTTTGAACAATGATTGCATATTGTGTCGAAGATCAGCACTTCATCCTTAACAGAGGTCTCATCTTCGTCTTCATTATCCTCATCCTGCTTCTCAACTACCTCTTGCTCTTCTGGTTCTTCAAAATTTAGGCCTAACAGAGCATTTTGTTCCTTTGTTCTCTTGTAGGTCTTCCTTATGAGGTAGGGATCTTGCTGAGGTGCAATGGGGTTCTCAATGAAAGTATTACCAGATGGGTCATCCACCTAAAAACAAAGTGAATTCTACATTAATTACTAGACACTATAATTATTTTGCATTTTTCTGTCAACATCCAACTAAATAATATATAACTTCATTCCACATTAACAATTACAAATTTAGCAAAGCTTCAGTCCTCCACAGTGATGCAAAATTATAAAGACTACTTTAGGAACCAAAACTTGGAAAAAATGTAGTAAAACTTCAGTCCTCTACAGTGATGGAAAATTATACAGACTACTTTGGGAACCAAACCTTGGAAAATTGATTACACTTACAACAACTGTAAAATCTGTTTTGCAATCCAATAGTTCTTCTATCTTTGATATGAATTCTTCAATTTGCTCAGCTATCTCAGGGTGGTATAACCTTCTGTCAGACTGGTCTTGTGAAAGGCCTTCAATTGTTCGACGTAAGATTCCTTCTACAGTTGTGATTTCTGTAACAGTGTTTTAAATGTGACAACTTGAAATTTCAGTTATATGTTTTAAAAGGTTATTAGAAATCAAAAGCAAAAGGCTTTTATCAATACGAAACAACTTGCAGTAAAACTGTAGCTTCAAAAAGTGAAGCATATACAACAGTTACAAGTCACTCGTCTACTTTCAAGATAAACCAAATTTCAAAAAACATGTTCCACAAAAACAAACTTACACAACTACTATCCAAACATGCAACGCTCAGTCTGAAACACATGTGGATCCTGTGCAAACCCAAGAGATTTTACAATAACCATAAAAATTGACTGAATTTATGCTTAAAAGTATTTTCTTCCAAGTGAAAGTGTCACACTTTGTCCATCATTTGCAATCATGTGCTCAGAAATTTTGAGAAGTCGGGTTACATAAAGTGTGCTTGCATAGGTGTACGTACTACTGTATGTCTGTACTTCAGAATATGTACTCAAACTACTGCATATCACTGTTAATCAAATATATAAAAGTACTTTGTATGGACTGTGTGTGTGTGTGTGTGTTCATCATTCAACTTGCAAAGGAGACGTTGGTGATGATCGAAAAGCTCCTGAACATATTCTAAGGCCTTCTTTATGAACTGCGTCTAAATATTTTTTTCAGCATTGTGTCTGATGCCGAGCCATATATTTCACTTCCATAATCAATGATAGACAGCACTGTTGCTTTATACAGTACAGTAAGGGTGTTATATCAGCTTCCCAAGTAGTGTTCGATAGTTTTTTAATTAGGTTTAATGCCCTTTTACATTTTGATTTCATGTATGTTATGTGGGCTTTCCAGTTCAAGTGAGTATCAAATACTAATCCAAAAAATTGTGCTGTTTGGCCAATTGGTATGGAATGATTTGATTTTTAAATCTATTTCTTCACCTTTTTCCATTTTTTATTTTCATAAAACATTATTGCCTGAGTCTTTTGTATAGAAAATTTAAAGCCTACAGATGAGGCCCATTCATCTATTTTTATTATAGTTTTATTAATGATTCACTCTGCACGTTTTATGAGATGCTGAATAATATATGTCAAAATATACAAGCTACTTTTAATTCTGATAGGTAGATTATTACTGATATCATCTATTGCTAAAGTAAACAGTGTGCCACTAAGGATGCTTTCATGTGGAACACCAGTTTCAAGTGGAAATGTACTTGACCAAACATCATCAATTCTCACTTGAAAAGTGTGATTTGTCATAAAGTTTTGATAAACCTATGTAAATGTCCACGAATGCTGTTTTTATGTAACATTTTTAATATTGCATATCTCCATGTAGTATCATATGCTTTTTCAATGTCAAAACTTTCAATTCAAATTATCTAACCGTCTTCCAATCTGGTGTTTCATTTTAATTGTTAGTTTTTCAGACCACCATGGCGACTTTGTGTTTTGTTGGATGAATTTTTGATTTTGGTATTGCTTTATCAGCAGCATTTTAATGAAATCAACAAGAAACTTATTAGTTTTATTATGGACTTTAAATACTCAAATGGTAGGATATTCATAGTGTGGAATTCATATCATTCCCAATCTGCTTTATAAATGTTATATTGAGGACATGCTTGGTGGGATTATTTTGTGATAATGAAATTAATATTGGAAAATGATCACTTGTATGCAAGTTGTCAACTGTGTTCCAATCCAATCTGTCAACTATGTTTGTTGTACATAGAGTTAAGTCGACTGAGGAGAATGTTCCCCGTGTTTTGGAAAAATACGTGCTGATTTCATTATCATTTATACAGCACATGTCATATGAATCCAAGAATTCTTCTATTTTACTTCCTGCTGTATTAATTACAGTCCTACATCGGGTTGTGAGCATTACAATCACCTACTATTAATGTAGGTTCCTTAGCATTATTAAGTAAAATTCTTTAAGTTTGTCAAAATCATAATTTTTGATTAAGTTGGTTGTATAAATTATAAATCACATAATTATTGTTTTTTTATTCATATTTTAATACTCGATATTTGCAGATCAGTAAAGTTTGCAGGTACTTTGTCATAACATACTTTGTTATGTACATATACAGCAGTACCTAAATTTCCTCCTTCCACTCTAGATGAAGATGCTAAGGTATATTTACCTATTGTTGATATTGTTTTGTTGACACGTTGTAAACATATCACTGGCTCATATTCTTTTAGTAATCGTTGTATTTCTCCTACGTGTAATCTGGTCTGCAGACCATTTACGTTCCATTGTACAGTATAGTTACTGAAAATATTTTATTATAGCGGTCGAGTTTTACTCTTTTTTTTTGTATTATCAACTTGGATTTTTTCTAATAATTTACTCACGACATTCATTTGTTTTTCTTTATAATATACTAAGTGCTCAATGCACATGCAAACTTTTCCATGGGTACTCAAATCTGTGGTTTCTTTTTTTCTATATTTCATAAAATTTCTTATAATGTTTGTTATACCATCTTTTGTTATTACTTCACAATTTTACAAAACGATCATCACATACACATGTGTTCTCATGTACAGTCCTTGTTTCATTTGCGCTTGTACTAATTATTTGTGATGGAGTAATCTTTTCTCCCTTGCCATAATCATTGTTATTTCAACTTCAGTGTTTTGGATATCTGTATCCATAGGTTTTACTATTATTTTAGAAGATAAAGGTATATTCTTAGTTTGTTTTTGTTCTTTCTTCATATCCTTTGTTTTTGGTTTAACCGATGTTTCTCTAATTATAGTTGGTTTTTTGTTTTGGGCGGTGTTCTCTCCAAAGGCCTTTTTTTATTTTTAATTTCCACACCATCATGACTTTCCTCTGTCTCTTCTGTAATAGTATCATCATCTTGTGCTACTTGCATTAACATTTCAAATGAGTTTGATAAAATGGTGCCCATATCCTTTGCGCCTGTTTCTTGATTCTTTACCATTTGTGTTTTTTTCTGTAAAGCATTATTTTCTTTTTGAGATTTATCTTCCGGCATTTTGTCACTTCTATCTGTATGCATTTTTGTTTCATTAGTAGTTCTTGTTACTGAGGTATAAGTTTCTTAGCAGGATCTTGAATTCTCTCACTTTCAATTCTAATTTAGCCTCTCTAATAGACATCCCTGTTCTTTCTTGTCTACTCCAATGAAGGCATATGTATATACTGTATACAGATAAGCATACATACAAACTGAGAAATATATACTGCATACATATAAAATATTACATTACTGTACTAGAGTGTTAATAAAAATACTATACACGAGAGAGAGAGAAAGATAGAGAGAAAGGGTAGGGAGGGCACAATAACTGTGCATCTTATGCTAAAACAGACTCACCCAGATGTTTATGGTCTTTTTGTTTCATACTGTGTGATTTTTGTGTGTTTTACATATCTTGCAAGCATACATGGTAAGCAGGTAGAACTACTGCGATCAGTTATGTTTTTGTTAGGCTAAATTTTACAGCACTGTTACTGTATTGTACTTAATTTTAGAAGCAATTCATTTTACAGATATTTCTCTGTAACTGTCAGGTGAAATTTAAATGAAAATAAAATTACAAACTAATGCTTAGGATAGGCTACTAATTACTTTATATGTAATCGCTGTACACTACTAGCTAAGCAAGTTGCTCCAGGGTACTGTCTTGTGTAGGTTATAAGCCAACCTTCGTTACTTATCAGGAAAGGCAGATCCCCAAACCGTCCCCTAAGTTGAGGTGTTATCCATGGACAAAGTATATGCAACATTAATGTTGCTGTGGCCTTGTCAAGTGAACAGCAGTACTGTAAACAGTGGGGTGCTGCACAGGAATGTTACTTCACCTTAGTTGTTAGTCCTCATTTTTATGATGAAAAAATTGGTCAGAGATGGAAGGGAAGGTTTAGAGTGGAGTAATGACAGAAAGTCAACAAACCTGTACTATGTACATGATGCTGTTTGAATCAGCAAAACACCACGGGATTTACAAAGCTTGTTTAACAGAATGCATCATACATTGAAAGCTATGGACTCTATGGAAAAACAGAATGAATGACAGTGTGCACAAAGGGATGAAATAACATTAGATGGAGAAAGGGTTCATGAGGTTGAATCTTTCAAATGTTTTGGAACGCTGACATCTAGTACAGGTGAAAGACTACAAAAGGTAAATCAAACAATAAGCAGGCTGGATAAGGTTTGGGAATCAAACACACTGAAACTAATACAACAGTACTGTAATATTATTAGTAAGTCTAGTACACTATATATATTGTCATGTGAACATCAGTCATGATAGGACATTGAAACTAAATTTGAAAATGAAGTCTTAAGAAGAATTTTACAAGTCAGATGGCAGGATAAAGTGAGAAATGATACCACAGGAAATTATGGAAGTTCAATATAAATATATAAGATAATTATGAAAGGGAGATGGAGATGACTTGGACATGTCCTTCACATAACCTCTAGGATAAGAGTATGTGATATGGAAGACCCAGACCTACAAGAACAAGAATGATGAACCTGAAGGACGGAGAAGAGTGGATATGTGCGGAAGACATGGCATAGGAAAGACATGAGTGGCAGAATTTCATAAAGGCCCTCTGCGTCATGTGGCACTGGAAACTGATGATTATGGTAATGCAAAATGCAAGAATTTTTGAAAATTAACGAAAAATCAAAGTAGCACATCTGCTTAACTTACCTCCCTTTTCACTGTCTGCTGGAATCTCTAGTTCTACTTCTGGAACAGATACAGTGGCACAATTAGATCGTACAATCTGTCTGCTTAAATCCTTCTCCTCCCTAACTGTGAAATGATAGCAAACACCAAGTTCTTGGTACTGGCCAGGTTGAATGCTTGTGTTATGATTTCCACAATGGTCACAGCTAAAAGAAGACAGAATTACTTCCTTGTAATGAGGGATCTTCGTCATCAAAAGCCGTGTTTTTCCCTGGAAAATATTTGCTTTCAATCAATACATGTACTTTTAAGTAAACAATTTCTAAAAGCAATATGTTCTTAAAAAATGCTTTATTTTTCAATACAAACCCCTAACGTAGGCTGCTTATTCTGTTTGTCAGAAATATTCCCTGACAAAAAGCTTTTCCAAATGGTAAGGATGAATATAAGCATCTTATCAGGTACAGTGCTTATGTGCAGCACGATTCATCAAATCACAGCTGTCAACCAGCTTCAATCTTTGTTCAGGAGGCCTTTGACAACTGGAATATATAGGGCATGGAGGAGGGAAGTATAATTTATGTTTATTTACAAAATGAAATTTTCATGGTAAAATAAAGTTTCATATATACTTACCCAGTAATTACTTAGCTAAGAGTTTCTACTCAAACGGCAGCTAGAATTTTGAATTTCGTGGTAGCAATTCTTTTGTTATTGTAGGTGACGAGACCCCGCCCACTTTAGGGGTAAGAGAGAGAGGAACAACACTGCCAACAAGTCAATTTGTTTATGCTAAAAATGTCCATGCGCAGGGAGGAGGGCAGGCTCCATCCGTAATTACTGGGTAAGTACATATAAAACTTTATTTTATCACGACGAGCCCCGTTCCGTCGACGAGTACAGCCTCCCCTTCCGAGTCCCAGGCGGAGCCTCAATCACGTCAGGTAGTTCCCCCTCCTCCTTCTTTGGATACACTTCATTTCTTTGAACAATTCTTGGAAAGAATCGACGCGAGATTTGAGAAGATCGACGCGAGGGTAGACAGTAAGCTGTCTGGTCTTGCTTCTTCTTTTCAGTCTCTTTCGAAGAAGGTGGAATCTCAACAACGTTCTAGGCATTCTGTTCCTGACCCTTCCACTCTCCCTCCCTTTGATCTAGGGAATCCTTGGCGTCTCGCCCTTTATGCTCCCGAGTACGAAGGTACTCTTACCATAGAGGGTTTAGGCACGAGGAGAGTGGAAGAGTTAGAGTTCTATCCTCCGGACCTGACATCTCCCTACACTGGTTTTGCCAGGCTGAAGGGAGAGGTTTGGAACAGAGTCTGATAAAGTCCCTAAGGAGACGGTCATCTATCCTAGGGACCAAGCCCAGTCGTCTTTGATGAGGACCCATACGGAGTGGCAAGCGGAGAACACTAAGCTCACACCAGCTAAGGGAGTGTTCACTATGTTCACTCTCAGTGATGTTCTCCTTCTCCCTTGCGCTTCGAAAGTGGCCTCCCTGACTAGCCAGGCTTGCTTCGAAGGTAAACCCCTTCCTCATCTCCGTGAGACGGACCCTACATCGCTCGTCTTTCCGGAGGCACCGACTACTGGAAGGAGCCCTAATACGTTCACGGTGACTCGGCTTGACCCAGACTGCGCCTCTGATCTGTTCAGTGAGCAGCTCCTAAGATCCCGGAGTCGCTCTCTTGAAAACAGAGGCTGATACTAAGGAAAGGCTCGCCAGGTCTTTGAACTCTTTGGCTTTAGCAGAAGCAACTTCTTTGGTTTACAGAGAAGATCCATTATTCCAGGTCTTGACGAAATCTCTCTTGGCGCAGTTTTCAACAAGATCTGTTTGACTATGACTGCCCGACTGGCCTGCCGGAAGCACATCTTTTCAGCAGCCACAGTTCGGCATGAACCAAATAAGCTTCTTAAGAGTTCGATCTGGGGAGCTAATCTTTTCCCACAAGAAGAAGTTGATGCAGTCTTATCTGAGGCAGCTAGGGTCAATCAAAGCCTCCGTTCCCGTTGGGGCCTGCCTATAAAAGGAAACAGTCTGATCTTGCCAGACCTCCCACCAAGTCAGTAAGAAATTTAAACACTTCAAACGTCTTCCAGCTCAGACCTTGGTCCAGGTTCCTTTACAAAGTCAACCTTCGACCTCTTCCTCCCATCCTCCACCTCAGTATGTCCTGGTAAACCCGGCACATCAGTCTTTGGCTGCTCCTTCCTATGTCTCCTCCCAGCTTTCAATCCTGCATATGAAAGTCAGGGAAATTTCGCCCAGACAATCAACCAGAGGCAATAAGCCCCGTGGCTTATGTTAGGGGAAGGGAGCCCGGCTCCGCTCCTCCCAGGAACAGGGAGGTAGAGGCTCCAGAGGGGGAAGCAAACACAGGACCGATGACATACATCCTGTGGGCGGGAGGCTGTACCATTTTCGAGCTCGGTGGACCTTCTGTCCCTGGGCTCAGAGTATAGTTTCAAGGGCCTAGGCTGGAGTTGGATCGACAATCCCCCTCCACCAGTCAAGTTTTATCAGGCTACGACCAAGGATCTCGAGGACTTTGTGGAGGATCTCCTACAGAAACAGGCTATAAGGAAAGTGAGGTCTCTGAAGTTCCAAGGCAGGCTCTTCAGTGTTCCAAAGAAAGGTTCCAACAAACGGAGAGTAATTCTGGACTTGTCCCGTCTGAATTCCTACATTGTTTCGACAAGTTTCGGATGCTTACTGTCTCCCAAGTTCGGACCCTACTGCCCCGTGGAGCCGTAACCACCTCTCTAGATCTTTCCGACGCCTATTATCACGTCCCGGTTAGAGAAGGTTCTCCCCCTTTCTGGGGTTCAGGCTGGAAGGCAGGCATATTCCTTCAAGGTGATGCCTTTCGGCTCAACATAGCCCCAAGGATTTTTACCAAGTTGACAGACACGGTCGTACAGCAACTCCGATCTCAAGGGATTACGCTGGCGCGTATCTCGACGACTGGATCATCTGGGCATCCAGCGTCGAGGAATGCCGGAGAGTTACATCCGTGGTGGTCGACTTTCTAGAATCCTTGGGCTTCGTGTAAACAGGAGAAGTCCCGCCTGGTTCCCAGCAGTTGTTTCCAATGGGTAGGAATCCAGTGGGATCTGAATTCTCACAAGCTCTCTCTTCCTCCTCCCAAGAGGAAGGAGATAGCCAGAGCAACCAGACAGTTTCTCAAATCCAAAAGGGCCTCTCGGCGGACCCAAGAACGAGTCTTGGGCTCCCTTCAGTTCGCTTCGGTGACAGACCTGTTGCTGAAAGTGAAACTGAAGATATCAACAGAGTGTGGCGGGAGTCGGGCAAATATCAGTCTCAGGGACAAGGTGTCTCTGATTCCCCACATCTTGAAGAAGCGACTCCGTCCTTGGTCGACTGTCAAGAGCCTGTCCAAGTCAGTCCCCTTCAATTTCCTCCTCCGGCGTTGGTTATCCACACAGACGCCTCCTTAAGCGGGTGGGGAGGATATTCTCAACACCAAGAAGTACGAGGGACTTGGTCCCTCATGTTCCGCCAGTTCCATATAAATGTTCTGGAGGCCATGGCGGTCTCCTTACCTTGAAGAAGCTTCTTCCCCAAGAAGATTCACATAAGACTGGTTCTGGACAGCGCCACGGTAGTCCACTGCATAAACAGGGAGGTTCAAAATCGAGCAGGATCAACCAGGTAATGATTGCACTTTCTCCTTGGCCTGCAAGAACAAGTGGCACCTATCTGCCACCCATCTTGCAGGGGTCCGAACGCCGTAGCAGATTCTCTCTCCAGGACAACTCCTCGAGTCGGAGTGGTCCCTAGACAGGGGCCTCGTTCAATTGGATCTGCCAACTAGTTCCGGGTCTGGAGGTAGATTTGTTCGCAACCAAGCTCAACAACAAGCTCCTCATTCGTAGCTCCCAACCTGGACCTCAAGCTCTTTTCACGGACGCAATGTCATTGGATTGGAACAGGTGGAAGGTGATCTATCTGTTCCCTCCAGTGAACTTGTTGTTGAAAGTCCTCCACAAACTGAGGACGTTCAAGGGTCAAGTAGCTCTAGTGGCTCCCTACTGGCCAAAGAGCAGCTGGTTTCCTCTTCTACTAGAACTGAAACCCGCCACATCTGAATCCCCAGTCCGAAACTAACACAAGTAGTACAAACTCAGACTGTGTCAGCTTCCTCAAAAATCCAAAATGCCCTGGCTTTGTGGACTTTATGAAGTTTGCGGCTCAAAGGGATGCTAACGTTGATCCTGTCAATACCATGTTCTTAGAATCAGATAAGCGGGCCTCCACTCTTCGTCAGTATGACTCAGCAATTAAGAAACTAGCACTCTTTTTAAGAGAATCTGAGGCTACAGTAATGACCATTAATTTAGCAATCTTATTTTTTAGATCACTGTTTGAGAAGGGTTTAGCCGCTAGTACTGTTACTACAGTCAAGTCGGCTCACGAAAAGTGTTCTTGTATGGTTTCAAAATTGACCTCACAGACCCTTACTTTTCTTCCATCCCTAAAGCATGCACGCCTGAGGCCAGTAATCCGTCCACATACGGTTTCCTGGTTTCTAAATGACGTGTTGAAGTTAGCCTCAGATATCGATAATCAATCCTGCCCCTACCTTTCCTTGTTGAGGAAAACGTTGTTTTTAGTTAGCCTGGCTTGGTGCTAGAATTTTTGGAGCTGTCTGCACTCTCTAGGAACCCAACCACGTCGACTTCCTTCCATCAGGGAGGTTTTGCTGATTCCTCACCCTACCTTCCTGGCCAAAAATGAAGATCCGCAGAATAGGTGGTCGCCTTGGAAAATTCTTCCTCTGCCTCTAGACCTGTCCCTGTGTCCAGTTCATACTTTGAGGGCTTATTTAGACAGGTCCTCTCACATCTCTTCTGGGCCTCTCTTTATCAGGGAAGGAGGGGGTAATCTCTCTATGTCTGCTATTAGACAACAGATCCTTTACTTTATCAAGCAGGCTAACCCTGACTCAGTCCCAAAAGTTCATGATATTAGAGCTGTGGCCACCTCCATTAATTACTTTCATTACATGAATTTCACGGATCTTACCAGGTACACGGTTGGAAGTCACCCTTGGTTTTCAACGTCACTATTTGAAATCCTTAGAAGCTCTTAAATTCTCAGCAGTCGCGGCAGGGAATGTTGTCCCTCCCTCTGGTTCCTTCTGATTCCTAGTCATTTCCTCCTCCACTGCCTCAGTTATCCCCTTACGGTCATTTCAGTCAGGCTTGCCTTGACTTCTCACCTGGCTGTGTTATCCATGTATTTGTCTAAATGACACATTTAAGTTATAAGGTTTTCAATATTGTATAGTTATTTTGTTTATGTACATTTTTCACATTGTCATGTTAATTTTAAGCTAACATCAGTTTCTTTTGTACATTATTGTTATTGTTACTAGTGATTAAAAAGTTTCTTTTTGGACCTTCGGTCTTCTGTTCCCCTTAGAATTTTTATCTTTTAGTTTAAGAATTATGTTTATTTCTCTGTTAATTTTTCATCGGCTGACACGGGACCCGATCCAGAAAAGGGATTTTGACAAAGGAAAATCTATTTCTGGAGAGGGGACCGTGTCATCCGATGACCCACCTCCATCATGTGTCATGTCCTCCCATAGTAAACATCATTCTAGTGGGGTGTTGCTTTCATGGAATGCGGCTAGCAGTGTTTTGTGTGCTGTCCACGGTGGTACATGGGTTTGTAACGGCACCTCCCTGTGGGACTTTTGACCTTGGGATCTCTATAGGATAAGGTTCCGTGTTTTTGTAGTTCACCCTTTTCCATACACCACTCCATCTGATGGAGCTCGCTCTGGGGTAGTAACTCCAGCATTTCATTTAGCTTTCTCTGGTATCTAGCAACGGAATTACCTAGAAATAAGTGCTGAATGGACTTTTTCATCGGCTGACACGGTCCCCTCTCCAGAAATAGATTTTTCCTTCGTCAAAATCCCTTTTTTTACATATGTAACTTACCCAGTAATTACTTAGCTGATTCCACATCGAAAGGCGGAGGGAAGCATGGACAATACAGAGGAGTTACTGAACAGAGAGAGTAAAAATTAAGCTAACACTGAAAATGTGTCTGTTGTTCCTTCAATAGAACTGCTGCAGGTAGATACTGCCTCTGGTTGGCACTCATCTCAACAGGTAGCAGCATGGCGGTATAGCCATGAAGCACCTCTATTGAAGTGGAAACTTTGCAGCGAAGGAGTGCTCTTAAGGCTGATGAAGTATAAAGCAAGCAAGTTTTTTCTTACAAAGGTGCTGTCAAGGCTGACAAAGCATACATAAATGCCCCTGCCCAGGGGACAGTAGTGCAAAACACAAAATAATAGACAACAACATCATCTACACCAAATAGTTAAAAACGTAAATTTAAAAATTAAAAACATGACCACTACCCAACACTAAAAACTGGTGGTTACCCAGGTACTTAGTACCCCCAAAGCTCCCCTAGAACTCAACACCATGTTCAAGGCGAAGGAGAAGTAAGGAAGTGATACTTCCTACACTTCCCTCACCCAATACCATGCCAGCTAAGGACACAGGTCCTCACAAAACATAGCGCGTTGGCGAGTAACCAGGTGAGAGCTTCAGACTGTAATGATAATGGAGTTCTCTTCCGCCCGGCTGATGAAGAGTTAGAGGAATTTATTTCTGGTGATAGAAATTCATTTCTGGCTATAATGTGGTTTGGATTCCACAATAAGCTGTAGGTCCCATTGCTAAGTAACCAATTGGTTCTTAGCCACATAAAATAAGTCTTAATCCTTCAGGCCAGCCCTAGGAGAGCTGTTAATCAGCTCAGTGGTCTGGTTAAACTAAGGAATACTTAACTTTTTTAACCTCACAAAACAGTAAGATCAGGCACTTCAGGGCGCTCGGTTGCATCAGAACACTTGGCTGAGACAGGGCGCACAGCTGTTCACTCAGTGTAAAACGGGCATTCAGTCGATCCAGGGCGCTTATAAGAGTAATGAAGCTGCTTGCGTGAAGCACGTTTGGGGTCCGATGGGGAGCGTCTCCAAGACGTAGAGGAGTGTCTGTACCCTCAAGTCCTGGTGATGAGAGGAGAAGTGCTCAGGACTATCCCACTTACTGCAGGAGAAGTGCTCAGGACTATCCCACTTACTGCAAGAGGGATGAGGACTGAAGGAAGTCTCCCTCAACCTCTTGCTGGGAAGATGTGGGGACTGGTCTCTACACAAAGATCGTCTCTTAAGTGGGCAATACTCGTCGACAAAGCGCCAAAGGCGCCTCTTACAAGGCGAAGACTCCATCAAGCTTGAAGAAAGCCAGTGCCCTTCCGAGATGCCTTTCCAACGCTGTCCCCAGTCGCAACCTGGGATGCAACAGGTTGGACTGAGGGGGCGACTGCCCATGGGCAGACCCCACTGACCTCTCTTGGGCTGCTGGTACGCCTCCTCCCAGGTAGCAGTGACCGTTGCCTATAAGAATCAGTGGGATGAGCAGCAGCCTCCTCCACTAACACTTCATTTTTATCACTTTTCTTTTCTAATTTGTCCATAAGGACATGCACTGACACCCTGAATTGGGCCACTGTACTAACTACCAAACTTATTCTCTAGGTTGGTGAAGCGACTGGGTTCAGAAGTGTTAGAGCCAGGAGAAGGAGTAGGTGGTTTAGGAGAATGAATTGAGGCAGGACGGGAAGGATTAACAACAGGAGAGATAACAGGGATATCAGTATTGCTAGATTTAGGTGTCAAAGACTGACTAACTATTTTCCTTCCGGCTTTAGCAGCTGCCTTTCTCTTCCAGTCCCTCTCTAATTTAGCTAAATGTGAAGCTAATGTCTTCCATTTCTGTTCCCCAGCATTCCCTGCACTCTTCACATGTCAAATCAATTGAACAAACCTGCCCTCTGCAATTGGTGCACTAGGTAAGAGAGTCATACGTCAATTTGGTCATTCGGGTATTGCAGCCTTTGCTGCAATACCGGAATCTAGAAGAGCTAAGTGTCGGATATGCTTATCTCTCGGACAAAGTCCACAATCGTAAAAAGTCAAAATCAGGAGAAGTTACTACTAATAACAATGCCGAAAGGTTACCAACCAAATACTTCGCCAAATGGGAAGAAAACCAATGATTCAAAACCTGCTGCTTTGTCAGCACGGTGTGTAGACTCTACAAGTGGCAGAAACAAATTGACTTGTTGGTGTTGTTCCTATCTCTTACCCAGAAAGTGGGCAGGGTCTCGTCACCTACACTAACAAAAGAATCACTAGCGCAGAATTCAAAATTTTAGCTATTTTGAGTAGAAACTCTTAGCTAGCAAATTACTGGGTAAGTTACTTAAATAAAATATACAATTCTATTCTTAAACAACAATTATTGTTATTATATATATTCAAGTACAAACCCACAACTTACTACACATGAAGTTTAATTTAGGTGGGGAGCTTACTACACATGACGCTCAATTTAGGTGGAGAGAATAAAAGTTGTTAATTCCCCGAACTGTTAGTGGGGAGAAATGCATTCGATTAATGCATGAAATAAAGATGTGCTTAATCATACCAATAGTGACCTGTATGTGATAACCCTGTACCAATTACAAAATCAGAGGTATGTACAATGTTTTGTCCATTAGTGCCATGATATCTCAAGAGATATCCCACATGAAATGACTACAATTGTTCCTGGAACCCAAAAGGGTTGGGGCATAAGTCCCAGAGAAAATAAACATTTATGAGTAACTCCTGAATCCCAAAAAATTTAAGTCCTAATAATGTACAGTAACACCTTCAGTTATGTAATTTCACATTTCAGCTCAGTATAGAATCAGCACACAAATGCACATCCACACTCACAGGCAGCGCATATATTTTTTTTATATTTAATTATTCCTACCTGTAATTTTGCATTCATTACTGAATTCAACATCTTACAAGACCCCCTTAAAAATGACACTTTTATGACAAAATCGAGTTTTATGTATACCTACCAAGTAATTACACTGCTACTAGTTTCTTTCGCTCAGCAGCTAAATTTTGAAATTGCATGAGGTCGCACTGTTTTGTTTGGCTGGGTGACTAACCCCACCCACTTTCAGGGTAAGAGAGGAATAATTAGCAAAAGGATTCAATTTGTTGATGCCATAATGTTCATGTGAGGGGAGGAGGAGGGGCTCCAATCATGTAATTACTTGATAAGTATATATAAAATTTTATTTTATAAAAAAATTTATTTTTATATAAGTAAAAAAATTTCATTTTTATATAAGTAACTTACCAAGTAATTACACTGCTGATTTCCACACTGACAGGAGGTAGGATGCATGAACAAATCTACCCCAAAACATTAATAATGGTACAGTAATTAATTTGAGAATAGAAAAGATTGCTAGCATTAAAAATGCCTTTTGTTTCCTTACCTGATAAGGCAGTTGCTGCAGGAAGGTACTGCCTCTGTTGGCACTCTCCTTATGCAGTGGAGTGGCGGTATAGCCGAGATTCGCCTACTATATTAGTGGGTACCTTATAGCAAGGATGATTCCAATTGCTGACAAAGGTAATTATGTTGTCCCTGCCCAGGGAGCAGTACAGAAAATACAACAATAAAATAAATGTCACCTAATACCATAAAGTTAAAAACCACTGCCCAACCAAGAAGGACTGAGGGCACTCTGGTACACTGCACCCCCTAGGCTCCTTTAAAAACTCAACAACCTCAAATCAAAAGTGAAGAAAGGACCTCAAATCAAGGCAAAGTAAGGAAGGAAGGAATGGTTCCTATGCTTCTTCCCCAACACCAAGCCAGCCAACGAAAATGGACCCAAAGTACTGCAATTATCGTAAATTGTTTCAATTTCCTTCAAATAATGTGCTGCAAACACTGACTTGCATTTCCAAAAAGTCGTTTGCAATATAGCGTAGAGAGACAAATTATGCTTGAATGCCAATGAAGTGGCTACAGCTCTAATTTCATGAGCCTTCACTTTACACAATGGAGAAACCTTAGCTTCAATTGAAGAATGGGCTTCTGAGATGAGGTCTCTAAGGAAGAATGCCAGGGCATGGAAAACCAGGAAAGTGGCCGAAGGGTTCTTAACAGAACTCCATAATGCAGGACCACAAATCTTCTTTGTTCTGTGAAGATAAAACCTTAGATCTCTACAGGACACAATACGCTCTTTCTTCCTCATTTGGACCTACAATTTCCGAGAAACTTTTAATTACAAAAGAACGAGGCCACTGTTTGGAAATGGACACATTTTTGGCTAAAAATCGTGGAGAAGGAACAGACAGCATTCCCTTAGAAGAAGCCCACTTTTTTGTCAATTGCATGGACCTCACTGATTTGTTTTGCGGTCACTAAGCAACTAGAAAAAGGGTCTTTCTAGTTAAATCTCTCAGGGAAATTGAATGCATAGGCTCGAATCGGGGCCCAGACAACCATTTAAGAACCACGTCCAGGTTCCATGGCACTATCACTACCTATTTTTGCCTCGTGGTGTCAAACATGATATTTTAATGATAAAATAAGGTTTGTTCATACTTACCTGGCAGATATATATACTGTATAGCTGTATTCTCGAAGGTCCGACAGAATTTCAAATTTCGCGGTACACGCAGTGGCCGGTCAGGTGGTTAGTACCCATTCCCACGGCTGGGAGGCGGTATCAGGAACCATTCCCATTTTCTATTCAGATTTTCATAGTGCCGTTGTCTCCTGGGGGG
The DNA here is from genome assembly GCF_040412425.1 of Macrobrachium rosenbergii. Lineage (NCBI taxonomy): Eukaryota > Metazoa > Arthropoda > Malacostraca > Decapoda > Palaemonidae > Macrobrachium > Macrobrachium rosenbergii. The sequence goes on from NC_089767.1 coordinate 2,402,871, forward strand.
AGGAGGGTGGGCACTACGAATATATATCTGCCAGGTAAGTATGAACAAACCTTATTTTATCATTAAAATATCATTTTGTTCATGAAACTTACCTGTCAGATATATATATAGCTGAATCGCACCATTGGAGGTGGGCAGAGACAGCATAGGATTGAGAAACAAAACAATGTAGATGATTACACATCTTGGTTCCTTACTCTTTTAGCATAGCTGACTTCGTGATTACTGTCACCCAAGTCAGCTTCTGCTTTACTGGAGTTTCCAACGCAGGTAGAGACCTATATGGTTGGAGAGTTCCAGATGATCTGTCAACGGGGACGTGACCACTATGTGACCAGATCCCAGCCCTCAAGAAGGGAAGCAAAGAGACAAAAATAACCACCTGGCCTACCAAACATCGTGACTAGTTAAAAACTAAGGAAAGGAAGACTGCTCCACAGTCTACCCCACAACCATAAAAACACAACCAAAAAATTTTTTAAAAACTATTCCTAACCATACATTAAAGGATAGGATGGGTACTGCCTCCTTCTCCCAAGATCGTACCAGCCGAAACGTAAGGTCCCAATGAACAGCAAGACTCATACACTGTTCTTACGTCCTTTAGGTAATGAGAGGCGAACACAGAATGACTTCTCCAATAGGTGGCATTCATAATATCGTTCAGAGCCATGTTCTTTTGAAAGGCTACTGACGTTGCAACAGCCCGAACCTCATGCGCTTTAACTTTCAAAAGTTCGAAGTCACTCTCCTGACAACTTTTATGCGCTTCTTGAATGGTGGACCTCAAGAAGAAAGCCAGCGCATTCTTTGACATGGGGGACGTCAGGTCTTCTCACAGAGCACCATAACCTATCCGCAAGACCTCTTGACTCTTTCGTCTTGTCCAAGTAGAACTTTAGAGCCCTGAACAGGGCATAGCAATCTTTCTGGTTCCTGACCCAGAATACCCTTAAACCTTTCAATTCAAAGGACTTGGGCCAGGGGTGAGAAGAGGTTCTCATTCTTGGCAAGAAACAGCCGGTTGAAGAGAGCACACCGCATCGTCTCCTTTAAAACCAATTAACTTAGATATTGCATGAATCTCACTGATTCTCTTTGCAGTAGCGAGCAACTAAAAATAACGTCTTCTTTGTTACGTCCTCAAAGAAGCAGCATGAAGGGGTTCAAAGGGCTTTGCATCAGGAACTTAAGAACTACGTCCAAATTCCAAGACGGAACCAAGTACTGATGCACCTTAGTCGTCTCGAACGACCTAATGAGGTCATGCAGGTCCGTATTGTTGGCGATATCCATTCCTCTGTGCGAAAGACCGCCGACAACATACTCTTATATCCCTTAATAGTGGAGACTGCCAGCTTCGGAACTTCCCTAAGAAAAGAAGGAAGTCTGCAATCTGGCTCACAGTGGTCGAGGAAGAGGAAATCCCTCTCGTTTACACCACTGTCGAAATCGGCCCACCGACTGGTAAACGCGATGAAGATGTTCTCCTGGCTCTCGCGATCGCTCTTGCCACCTGCTTGAAAAACCTCTCGCTCTCGCCAGCATTTCGCCGATAGTCTGAACGCAGTCAGACCGAGAGCGGAGAGGTTTGATGGTATCTCGTGAAGTGGGGCTGTCTGAGTAGATCTGGACGAAGAGGCAACACCCTCGGAAAGTCTACCAGAAGCGACATTACCTCCGGGAACCACTCCTTGTAAGGCCAAACGGGCGATCAGAGTCATCCTTGTGCCTTGCGAGGCGCTTAACTTCCTGACCACTTCTCCCAGGATCTTGAAGGGAGGGAAAGCGTATAGGTCCAGACGAGACCAGTCCCAAGGAAGGCGTCTATTGATACTGCTCCTGGATCCAGGACAGGAGAGCAGTAGAGCGGAAGCCTGTTGTTCTTGATGTTGCAAACAGGTCTACAAGGGGTCGACCCCATAAACCCCACAGTTTTTGACACACCTCCTGGTTCAGAGTCCACTCTGTGGGGGCAGTTGATGATGGCGACTTAGCAGGTCCGCTCTCACGTTCTGAACGCCTGCTACAAAACCTCGTCAGGATCGTGCGTTCCTGGAACTCGCCCACAACAGGATCTCTTTCGCAAGGGCGAACAGGGAACGAGAATGAGTGCCTCCCTGCTTTTCAGGTAAGCTAGAGCTGTGGTATTGTCGCGTTTACCTGGACTGTCGACCGGACACTTGATCTTGAAGAATCGAAGGGCTAGAAAGAATCGCCCTAATTCTTTCATATTGATATGCCAGGTCACCTGTTCCCCTCTCCAGGTGCCTGACACTTCTCTCTTCCCAATGTTGCTCCCCACCCCGACATTGTGGCGTCGGAGAACAACACTAGGGTCGGGGTTGGAAGGCTGAGGACACGCCTTCTGAAAGCTTCGAGGATCCAACCACCACCTGAGATGCTCCTTCACCTCAAGGGAAAGTTTGAGAGACAACTCGAGATTTTCCTTGTCTTCCCAGTTGTCTTGCAGGAAGAACTGAAGAGGCCTGAGATGTAGTCTCCCTAGGGAAACAAACTTTTCCAGTGAGGAAATGGTCCCCAGCAGACTCATCCACTCCTCACCGAACATGTTTCTTTCCCTAGGAAGGCTAGGACTTTCCGACATAGCACAGCTGTTGGCGTTCGGGGACGGAAAAGCCCGAAAAGCCACTGAGTCCATCTGAATCCCCAGATACACGATGGACTGTGTTGGAAGTCAGGTGTGACTTTTGAAGTTGACCAGCAGGCCCAGTTCTTTCGTCAGGTTCAAAGTTGCTTGTAGATCCTCAGACACCTCTCCTCGATGGCGCTTCGAATCAGCCAGTCGTCCAAGTAGAGCGCTAACACACACGTCGCCCTGTCAGATGCAGCCACCTTGCTACATTCCTCATGATGGCGGTGAAAATCATGGGAGCTGTGGACAGGCCAAAGCAAAGAGCTCCTGAACTGATACACCTTTCCCCTCAAGACGAACCTCAGGAACTTCCTTGACTGAGGATGTATCGATGCGTGAAGTCACGATCCTGAAGGTCGAGGATACCATCCAATCCCCTGGTCTTAAGGCTCCTAGAACAGACTGAGCCGTCTCCATCTTGAAAGTTTCTTTCACGACCAAGCGGTTCAGGCTGCTGACATCCAGCACAGGTCTCCAACTTCCCGACTGTTTTGGGACCAGGAATAGCCTGTTGTAGAAGCCCGGGAATCCAGGTCTAAGACCTGTTCTACTGCTCTCTTGACGAGCATTTGCCGCAGCAGGTCAAAACAGGATCTCTTGTTTCTCTGGACCGTGCACGACGGAGAGAGGTCCAAGGGCGAAAGGCTTAAGGGAGGGGAGAAAGGAAAGGGATCTTGTATCCTTTCTCTAAAACCGAAAGGGACCAACTGTCTGCCCCTCTCACTTTCCAGGCCTCGGAAACGCAAGAAGCCTGGCAACCACCGGTATCTGGAGGAGAATCACATCACTTCTTGCCCCTACCTGACCTCTAGCAAGGGCTTTTCCTCTCGAGAGGTTCTTTCCTCGGGAAGAAGGCTTTGAATATGATCCGCACGAAGGGCTTCTTCATCTTGGGTGACTGCTGACGGGTTGGCGCTGAAGGAGTCACGGAACATGAGGGCGCCGATGACTGAGCCAACAGGTCCTGTGTGGTCTTCTCTTGCAAGCTTGCAGCGATGTCCTTTACCATCGAAGCCGGGAAAAGATGACTAGAAAGGGGAGCAAACAACAGTTCTCCTTTCTGTGCCAAGGAGACGGACTTCGTGGCAAAACCGCAGAAGAGTGACCTCTTCTTGAGCACCCAGTCGCAAAGTGCGAGGCCAATTACGTCAGAACCATCTCGGACGCCTTGTCCATGCAAGACAAGATGCTCAAAAGGTCCGACAAGGAGATCAGTCCTGACTCGGCGACTTAAGGTCCAAGCTCAGGCACCAGTCAGGAAGTTGAAAACTTCTAAGCGTCTTGAAAAGGCCCTTCAAAGATGGTCCATCTCCGTAGAGTCCAGGAACCTTGTCGTCGACAGATGAGACCTCCTACTCGAATCAACGAGAGGCGAAGTCTCCCTTAGATGAGGAAGGAAGGCGTAAGCCTAAAGTCTTCTCCGGTCTCATACCACATCGCCGCTTTACCGACAAAGTCTTGAAGGGGAAGGGCGAAGAAGACTTTCCTTGAGCTGCAGGAGTCCATCCACAAATGGACTTTCTTGAGGCCGCTTAGTGGAAGCGATTTAGTCATCTTCAGAAATCCAGGGCTTTCCCTAGACTTAGTCGAAGTCAGTTGAAGGAGGAGAGAGAAGGTACTGCGGCAGAAACTTGTCGGGAAACAATTCCTTCAAAAGCTTGACGAGAATCTGGTAGTCCTAATCGGCAGGGGACTGATCGATTAAAGCTCATCTTCAGACTCCGAGACCTTGAGTCTATCTCCAACATCGGGCGGGGAAGAGCAGAGAGAAGTTGGAGAGGCTAAAATTAAGGGACCTCTGCTTGGAAGAGGAACTGGCGTGCAAAGCAGCAGGAGAACCAGGAACCACCACTGAGCGACAGCAACGGCAGGTGGAGCGTCTTGAAGGGAGTCAAAACGTCTATCGGGCGTCACGTCTGGGCAGCATGGCGAGGCTTCTTGGCGCCCAATCGGCGTCACGTCTGGCAGCATGCTAAGCGTCTTGAGCCTGACGGCGTCATCAACAAAAGGGTGAGCGTGGCGTCTAGAAGCGAGAAGAGCAGGAGGGCGTCCTGGGGTGACGTCAAGGCGGTCCTCCTCAACACCCTCCGGGGAAGAGTCTAGGGTTCCTTCCAAACGAGCAGGCGAGAAGCAGGCGAAGGTGACGAACGAGGAGCAGGAGAAGGAGAACGCCTAGATCTCTTCACTGGAAGTCTAACATCCTTCCGAACGGTTCAGGACCTGGACTCTCTCTCTGCAATGAATGAGAAGTTGCTGCTGCATGGAGGCAATAAGGGTCCTCGTTGGTGCCTCTCTCTCTCTGGAGAAGGGCGTAACCTGAGGCAGAAGGGCGAGGGACGTCTAATCCTCTTCTCTTGAGAGGGAGAGCTCTTGGGCGCTCAAACACGTCTTCTTCGGATGACGTCCTGTACACTTTTTCTTTTGCGGGGAACGCATCCACAAACTCTGGCGAGGAGCACAGAGTAGAGAGAGAGGGCGTGGGCGTCCTCCTCCTAAAGCTTCTCTTAAGAGGGCGAGAGTCTACCTGGTTCCAACCCCTGCGTGGGAGGACGTGTCAGAAGGAGAAGCAGTCCCTTCAGGACACGAACATGAGTTCGCGCCTGGGCAGCCTGGGAAGCGTCTTCAGGACCTGCCGAAGGGACGCCAGACTGGTGGGGGTTCCCGTCACCCCTCCTTCGGCTTTCGACATGCTCTCTCCTGAGTCCTGGGAGTCCAGCAGCAGAGGTCCAGGCCTAGAGGCATGATGGGGCTGGTCTGACCCCCTCCACTGCACTGGGGGCACTAGTCACTTCACAACACTTTTCTTGGAGAGCTGACACCTTAGATTCTAATGCACTAATCGATTCCATCATGGCGGAAAGCATATTGGTCTCCACTGGCACGATCTCAGGGGCTGGAGACAAAACCACAGGGTTAGGTTCTAAAGGTACAGGGAGTTAGGGGAGAACATCAACACTTCCAAAGAGAAGCACTCCTGGAGGAAGACCTCCTCAGTCGATCACGCTCCAACTTCCTCACATATTTATCATACGCTCTCCATTCATTTTCAGACAAAGAAGCACATTCATCACACCTATCATTCAACATGCATATATGCTTCCTACAGTTAGAACATACAGTGTGAGGTCAACGCAAAGCAGCTTCGGCAACCTCACCTTACATTCAGACATCACACACACACGGTAACTAGCAGAGCTGACCCAGACATAATGATAGTCTAATTCAAAACCAAAGAAAAGTCAAAAAGCGTATGCCCGATCTACCGATCAAAGTCAAAATACCAAAAGACAATCAGATACTCAAGAAAAAAGCAAATCCTATGCGGAGGTGCAGACAGCAGTTGTTGACAACACGGCGACAGAAAATCTGAATAGAAAATGGGAATGGTTTCTGATACCCCGCCTCCCAGCGGCGGGAATGGTACTAACCACCTGACCCGGCCACTGCGTGTGCCGCGAAATTTGAAATTCTGTCGGACCTTCGGAGAATACAGCTATATATATATCTGACAGGTAAGTTTCATGAACAAAAATCTAATTAGATCTGATAAATCCTGGTTAGAAGAAAGGTCCATTCCCCTGTGTCTGAAGACAGAGCTTAACATGGCCCTATAACCTTGATTGTTGAGGATGACAGGTTTCTATCGGTCTTAAGATACAGCAGAAGTCTGTTATTTCAGCTATAGATTCTGAGAAGACGACACTCTGTGCTTTCTGCGCCAGTCTCTAAAAATTGTCCACTTAGCCTGATATACTCTATCAGAGGACTGCCGCCTGCATTTGGCAATAGCTTGCAAAGCTGACCTTGAAAACCCCTTCTTTCTAAAAAGTTTCCTATTAGTTTGTAGTCTGTCAGGGCCAGTGTAGACAACCCCTGATAAAGTGCCAAAAGTGGGGTTGTTTTAGAAGATGAGGGTTTTTGAGGTGGCAGTCTTGGAAAGTCTGCAAGGAGGTCGAGAATGTCCGAGAACCATTCCTTTGTTGGCCAAAAAGGAGCAACTAGGATCACTGACAGATTTTGATGAGCCTGGAACTTGTTGATCACCTGTCTTACCATACTTACAGGGGGAAAAGCATAAAGGTGACTGTTTGACCAGTCCTGAAGCATGGCATTGGTTGCCCATGCTAAAGGATTCGGGACTGGCAAGCAAAACAGGAAGATGATGGTTCCTGGAAGTTGCAAACAGGTATATGAGCAGAGCCCCTCCACAACTTCCACAGATCTAAGCAAACCTGAGGATCTAGAGTCCACTCTGTAGGTAACACTTGTTTCCGGTGGCTTAATTCGTCTGCCAAAACACTGAGCTTCCATTGAATGAAGCGCTTAAGAAGCCTGACCTGAAATTGTTCCGCCCAAAGCAGAAGATCCTTTGCCATCTTGTAAAGGGAGAAAGAGTATGTTCCCCTTTGGTTTTTGATGTATGATGGCAGTTGTACTGTTGGAGTGCACTGTGACCGTCTTGTTGCATACTTCTTCCTTGATAAGTTGCAACCCCAGATGAACTGCCTTCAGTTCCTTGACATTCATAAGCCAATTTCTTTGTTCCAGGGACCAGGTCCCTGAAATTTCCTTGCTCCCCAACCTAGGTTTGACACGTCTGAGAAGACGTCTGGGTTGGGGTTCAACGGAAGGAGGGATTTCCCTTGTGACAACCTTCCTTCTAAGCTCCACCAACGCAGGTCTTCTCTTATCTCGGGAGTCACTCAGAACACAAACAAGTCGGGTATTTTTTCCTGTTCCAGCTGACTCTCAAGAAGAATTGGAGCAGTCTCATATGAAGCCTGCCCAGAAGGACGAACTGTTCTATGGACAATAATGTCTCCAAAGGCTCATCCATTCGTTGGCGGAGCATTGGTCCAGAAGAAGAAATCTGCTTATTGTCTTGATGCAAGACTCTATTCTTTTCAGGGAGGGAGAAACCCAAAAACTCTAAGAGTCTATTAGCATCCTAAATAAAGAATCCGTTGTGAATGAATCAACTGACTTCTGAAAGTCGATCATCAATCCCAAATCCTGGGCCAGAAGGTCTTTTGAAAGTCCTCTGAACATTTTTCCTTCGATTGGGCCAGAAGTAGCCAATTGTCCAAATAGAGGGAGATCTTGTTTCCCATCAGATGGAGCCATTTCACTGGGGGAGCGAGCACTCTGGTAAACACTTGTGGTGCCGTCGATAACCCGAAACAAAAGAGCACGGAACTGGAACACTTTGTTCCCCAACATGAACCTCAGAAACTTCTTTGATTCCCAATGTATTGGAATGTGGAAGTATGCGTCCTGCATAGCTATTGATGTCATCCAGTCTCTTTGGCGAATGGATGACATGACGGTTCAATTTGTCTCCATCTTGAATTTTGTCTTTTGTATGAAGACATTTACTACGCTGACGTCCAGGGCGGGCCTCCAGCCCCCTGAAGCTATGGGCACCACAAAGACGATTGTAGAACCCCGGGGAGTTCACCTTCTCTACCAATTCTGACACCCCCTTCTTGAGAGGAGATGACACTTCCTCTAAGAGAGCCAAAGACTTCTTCGAGCCTTCGGATTAAGCTGACAAGGGTATTGGAGAGCTACTAAAGGTGGCTCTTCTTTGAAGGGGATGGTATAGCCGTCCCTCGGTACGTTCACAATCCAGGGCTCTGTCCCCCCTCTCTCTCCATTTCTCCCAGAAGAGAAGGAGCCTGGCTCCCACAGAAGTTCGGAGGACGAAATTCTCACTTGCGAGACAGAAGCAGGTTGAGGATTTCTTAATGGCTCTGAGACGAACCTGCCAGAAGAGCAAGATCTAAAGAAAGATCTGTTTGCTGCCATGAAAGGGCAGAGTCTGCAGCAGGGAGACTGTCCTGGAAGCATGAGCGGGCATCTCTTTAGGCCGCCTAGAGGACTGAGCAAGAAGACCTTGAGTACTCTTCTGAAGATCTGAAGAGATCTCAGAACTGTAGCCTGTGGGAACAGGTGATGACGATCCAGCAAGGAAAACAGATTGAAGGCCCCAAAAGTTTCACAAATTCTTACAAAACTGCAGATAAAGGAACATTCTCATGGCAGAACCTGCCCAATCCTGCTCAGCTGGTCTGTGGTAACATTAGTTCTCTCTGGGACAATTGTTATAGAAAAATTATGTTCCAGGACTCTGTCCCAAGGAAAAGTTTCATTGCTAGCCAGAAAAAATCTCTAAATTTTGTACTTCCTTAAGTAAGAAAGAGAAGTTGAGTTGTCAGAGTAGACTGCAATTGTTTTGTCTTGTCTTGTCTTTGAATAGATGTTCCCCTTGCATAAGACCCTTCCAAACTGCCAAAGGCTCTAGGTTGTTTATATGCATCTTGCTCTCCTACATTCCAACTCCCTGACATTTCAATATTCCCCAGAATGGCTCCCAACACATCTAACGACAATGAGAGGTCTGACCTCTTGAGGTCTTGAGGCAGAACCATCAGCAGTCTTGACAGATCTCCTCACCAATGAAAAGAACCCCCCAAAAGATCTGAAGGAACTACCACTAGAGTTGAGGCAGGAAAACAGACCTGTCCCAGCCCCAAAGTTCTTTAAGCAAAACTGAATTGGTCTAATTTTTTGATGAGCCATGTTGAAAAACTTCTCGAAAAGGCCATGGGACCCAAAAGAGAATACTAATTCCTTAGCTAGAGGTTTTTCTACTATGGGTGGGAATTCTCTCAGTAGTAACAGAAAACTGTCTACCTGCCTCTCTCTCAGAAAAGCCTAAAAAGAGAGTACCATACACATCACTGTCATTCTCACCACATGATGAGAGCTCGAGTTGGTCGATGCGAGCGCTTAACTCCACCAAAGAAATTTATCAGCCTCTCACATCTTCTGATACTTTGCAAAATTATTAATTTTCTCATCAAACCACCCCTTACATTCTTCACGAGAAGAAAAATTACACTCATAACCCCTACAGGTAACACACCATGCAATCATCATGCCCAATCGAATAAATTCAGTTTACAAGAAAGTCATTCCTACAGAACCTAATACTTCTATCTCTGCTTGCTGTTGATGACATAATACAAAACATAAAAGCACAAAAGTTCAGCCTATTCACATTGTATGCAGAGGGACCTGGCAGGAAGAATTCTGACATGATTGCACACCTTCCACCACCACCTGGTGGGAAACAGCAGATTTTTTACAGTCCAACCTTGTCAACTGAGCATTTTTCTTTTGTTTATTTTGAATGTTCTTCCCACCTAATAGCACAAAGATGTAAGCTAACTTCAACAGTGTGTAAGATTCATCCCAGATAAAAATTAGGATACCTTGGAAAACCTAATACTTCAGAATAGGAGTCCCATCCATTAACAATTACTAAGGCCTTGGGTAACTAGTCAAGTAAATACCAAACTGTAATGCAAGCATCTTCTTACCATTTCATGGCATGTTAGGCATAGACTGTCAATCTCGGTGACTTGAGGGTCATCACTTTCAGATGCCAGATCCACATAAATTGGTTGAATAGTGTCTCCCATTTTTAAATTTCAAATGCAGAAGTTCCTGAAAAAAACAAACAAATCTAAGTGTCCATGCAACAGTAACAATATTCCACATCCTGTACAATATCATTATATGGTAAAACATGAGCTCTGAAATTTAGGTACAAACAAAAGAGATAACTATGCAAAACTGTACTAAAGTTTAATTAATAATGTAACCCTTATTACATCAAGCATTTAATACATATGGTTGCATTGTCGCAAATAAGAGATTCCCATCCCTGTTATCAAAGGCCTAAGCAAGTTATTTGTAAAGAATTTTAATGCCTTCCAATAATTAAAATTTTCATATACAAAGTTCGTGACCTTTCTTTTTGAAATCTGGCACTACCCATGCAAACAGATGAAATGCCAAGAGTAAAAAGTGTAAAAGTTCACAATTTCAAAATGCCTCTGCCCAGCAAAAACATTCTTTTTAAGTAATCTGTGTTTTTCTTAAGTTAACAAACCAAACCCTTTTAAATATATGTCATTTGTTCCTACAGAAATATAAACCATCGCCTTTTATATACGAGACTTACTCCTTAGGTGGGAGGTTGCATCTGAGAACTGGCTGGAGTTGAATACTACCTGAAAATGCCATGCCCCCAGTTGCACATGCATGCAAAGGATGACATGATTCCTACAACCTCCTACTCAATCTGGCAAACTGGTTGACAAAGCACTAGGGCTCTGGGCAAGAGTGAGCCTCTGCTTGAGAGAGGGTACTCAGGTAAGGAAAACATTCTGAGAATCAACACATCCCCTGTAGAGGAAGTCAAGCCCATACGCAGCTAATTATGGCTAATATCGAGTAATGGGTTCAGAATAAACTCTACCTCATCACACCACCAAACCTATTATTTAAAGAGAGGGCAGAGGGAGAAGCAATTTAGAAACAAAACTAAGATTGCATGCTCGAAGAGGAAGCTACCTGTATCCAGTCTGACTCCAGCAGATACTTCAGTCAGGATGCTTCTCTAAAGGGTGAAAATAGGAAGGTAAGCATAGCCACTCCACATTTGTACCCCCAGATTTATACTATGCTAAGGTGTTTGGAAGAGCTACTTGACACCTACACTACCTGTTGAGCAGCCAACACAGGTCTTAAGGTGTCCCAGGAATTGTTGGTGACTCCCTCAGGTAGAATGAGGTAAAAGTTGTCTGTCTACACCAGACACCAGTCCTCATTACCTATGTACCAAAAAATTTCTTACAAAAAGCTAGGGATGGTCCCATACCCCTGAATTTGTGAGCTCTTGCATAAGTAGAGAAAATGACAGCCCCCTCCATGAAGTCATAAGCTCCTTTGATCACCTCACAATGCCAGAAAGTGTTCCTTGACACCACCTTCTTGCATTTCCCTGCATTTGAAATAGTACTGACACTCTGGTATCTAATGACATACACTGGCCATAAGAGAACCTCATCTGGATCACCACCAATAAAGACTCAGCAAGAGGGAATATAGAAATTCTCAAAACTCTGACCATGAGCTGATGGGTCCTGAGTTTTCACCACCGTCAGGGACAAAGACGAACAAGTGGGATCCACATCCCTCTGAATGCTGGACATGACAAGACAGGCTATTTAAATCCCTTAATTCTTTACAGAAAACGTTACATAGGTCTAGGGAGACTATCTCAGTTTTGACAACCTGAAATGTATTTACTTAGTTAATTATCTCTAATCCACGGACTGCTAATTTTTACCAGTTAGTAAATTATGCAAAGTCTCAATTTAATGTGAATAGTCATGCAGCACCTCTCTCCAGCTGTTCTCATTACTGCTGCATAGCCGTGCCCAAATTGCCAGACCATGGTAATTTTAAACCAACCAAATCATATTCATGGCCAACCTATGCCATGCCCTTATTTTTCAAATCCAGCCAATTAGAAGGATAAAAATCATACACACACATTAGAAATATGTGCCTTGCTGTTGAACTTCTCAGTTCCAGAGGTCCTTTATTCCTCACACCGCTAGACTGTGGAACTGCCTCCCAGAAGATGTCGTGCAATTGGAACTTTGGAAGTTCAGGGAAAGATGCAAGGCATTACTACCCTAATATAATTCAACTTGTATTTTAATATTTTACTTACATTTTTATTCATTTATCAGTTTATTAATTTATGTTTTTCCTAATAGCTGACCACCTCTTTCTGTATTTCCCATTAACTTCTGTTCCTTCTTTAAAATGAACACCATATTCTTTGAAAGCTTGAATTTCGAGTCAAGGGCCCCCATAGGCTGACTAACTGACTAAATAAATAAATTTCATGGATCCATTTGCTGGAGACCTGTTACCATCCCAACCAAATATAATACAACCGGGGCCTAGCCCTTCTAAGATCAACTCCAAACAACCACAGAAAGCTAAAAAGTGACTGGAACCCAATAACATTAAATTCAGCAATTCACCTGCTTTTGTATGATATGATAGCAGGGTGAGAAGTGAGGATTTTGACCTTGTTTCTTAGTCCTGAATGAGTAGTTAGTTTTTCTTTAAGTTTTCAACTGAAAACCCTTAATGACAGAGTCAGCAGACTAAACACAAGAGGGCTCCAAAAGGAAAATGGCCAGCAAAGAGAGACAAGTTATAAGAAAAGGTCACAAATAATTTTAAAAATTTTGATACACCTGAATTTAGGAGACTTTGGTAAAAAGTAGGAATGAATTTATGAATTTGCTCCTCACTAAAAATTTGGAGGTCAGGAGATTTCACACAGCACTAGGCAAACTATTTCATATTGTGTAAACAAAATAAAACTCCTAGCTTGGAAGTAAACTTAAGAGCCAATGATTTGCATACATACATTATTAGTATTTCTGATGTAATTTCAAACATACAACGTATAAAATTTAAGGGTTAGTATGCAAAAGAGGGAGACAGAGGTAGGCACTGGTAATCTGAACCCACTGCCACAGTGGTAGCCTACGTCAGTCCGTGAGGGGGTCTAAAAAGGGGCAAAGCCCACTCTCCCCAACCAGGTCAGGTTAGGATGGTAAGTTCTGGTTAGGTCAGGGCATGACACTCTATTAAAAGTTAGGTTAAGGTTGATTTGGTTAGGTCATAACCAGTTTAAGACCATTTGTCCTTATGGAAAATTAGTCCCGTCAATCTGTTTCCGATATTTAGTATTACTTGGGGGGTTTCCAGAGGTGTGAAGGTAGCCTCCCATCACCCCAGCTAGCTCAGGGCACTGTGCCCTAAGTCAAGTTATGAAGGTAAGGCCTGGTTATGTCAGGACATGGCATTCTAGGAAAGGTTGGATTTCTCACTAACCTTTCCTAGAATGCTATGTCCTGACTTTGAACCTAACTGCACTGTGCCCTGAGCTAGTTGGGGGGGGGGCTTCACACCTCCAGGAAGCCCCCAGGCAGTACTGATTATCAGAAAAAGATTGGCAGGACTAAATTTCCATTCAGACAAGTGGTCTGGCTCTGGCTGTGACCCAGCCAAAACAATCTTCACCTAACCTTTCCGAGAGTGTTAAGACCTAACCTAAACAGAACTTACCTCCATAACCTAACTAAGGGCGATGTGGCCTGACCTGGTCAAGGGGGCTTTGCTGTCCCCCAAACCTTCCCCGTACTGCCCAAGCAACACTAAACATTAGAAACATTGACTCTGCTTCCGCCTGGAGGTAGTGTTAGAGCCTGCTCCCATTGTTCTGCAAAATACCTAAAACGGCAATGTAGGCTAGCAGAAAATGAAATGGAATGGAATGGAATATGGAATTTAGGCCAAAGGCCAAGCACTGGGACCTATGAGGTCATTCAGCGCTGCAAAGGAAAATGAGAGTTGGTAGGTTCGAAGGGTGTAACAGAAGACCTTGCAGCCGCACTATGAAATAATTGTTAGGAGAGGACTGATAACACAGCAAGATGGACGAAAGACGATATGAACGGAGGTATAGTCAAAGGAATGAAAGGGGTTGCAGCTAAGGGCCCCAAGGAAGGGACGCTTCAAAGAAACTTTAGTAAGGCCTACACGAGGTGCACTGGCGGCGCTATCCCCCTATGAAGGCTGGCAGAAATTGCTTAGACCGCTTCTAAGGGCTGACAATGTTACGTAACGTCAGCCAGGATAAGCCTCATTAGGCCTATATTTGAAACTAGGCCTATGCATGGGCATGCTGCCCGGCTAACTCTCTCCACTGCAATTCCTCTTCCGGGTTGTCGCATGAAACAAAATATGCTGGAAAATGTTCGTTACGTCTTTTCCGCACAACAAAAGGGCCGTCAGTCCCAGTCTGCCATTGTACGCAGCATAGGCCTCCTAGGACCGGGTTGCCTCCGCTTGGCCCACCTGGAAAATCTAAACAGCATGGCCTAGGCCTTAAGCCTACAGCCTGGACTAGTACATAAATGAGGATTATGAAAGTTCACATGATTAGGCTACATTAGGCAGAGAAAGGAAAAAGATTTAAAAAGAATAATATTTTGTAGGTTACGTCGGGCCTGAGGAACAACACCAGGCCTATCGAACTGCAGGAGCCGAAACGCATCAAATGTAGGGATAATTTACATACATGAATCGTACTAAATTGACATAATAACTATTATATAACAATATACAAGACAAAAATAACCGTTATTATATACCTGAATCAGCCAGAAGGTGAATGAAATGGAGCTTTCCGGGCGGACACTAATCAGCTGGAAACTAGGTTTGTTTATGTTGCGGTTCTTGGTGACCGTACATGCTTCACTCTCAGTAAATATTGCTCATTTTGAGTAATACTTCACAAAATATTTCAACTAAATCGTTCAAAAATTGAATTTTTCACCAAAATTGAATAAATATAATTATTATTAATGTTATTAAAATAAATAAATCACGATAAAACACAGTATATTTATGTATATGGCCTTTTTACTCAAAATAAATTTCAGATTTATATGATACAATACTAAAACTGTCGTTTCAATTTTGGGGTGCTACTAAAAGACCGCAAATGTGACAAAAATAATAAATACCTCCAATGAACATTCTAGGACAGGACATGTGCCATTCAAAGCCTTACCTATAAATAAATATATAAGTAAATAAATAAATAAATCTATCCTGGTTACTAATATATAACTTGTCATTGTTTGACATTAGTATTGCTATTACGCCACCTTCGTACAAAACTGATAATATGAATAGAACAGTTTTGTGAAAAATAAATACATTAGGACTTACTTAAGATTAATTTAAAATGATCTGACAGTCATTTCAGATTACTCAGTTTATCAAGGAGTTTCAAACCATTTAAATGCAGACTAACGACCTTCAGATGACCAACAGCGGTTTTGGATTACGTAAGCGCTGGCTCAACCAAGGACATTTTAACAATAATTACTGAGAATATATTTTAGTTTCTTCTAATTGTCTTTCAAACATCTGGTGCAAAATGGTGTCAAGAATATATAAACATGGACGTGCATTGATGTTATTTTTATTTGTTAGCTGTGTTAATGCAGTTTCAAAGACGTTTCTACAGACAACACTATTACATCATATTGTAACACTGCAGGACTAATCGATAGGCTACCATGTGATTTTTAACTTGGTGCACAAAAAGAGCATTATTCTTTTGACCTGTTTTAAAAGTATATTCATTACAATTTATTCGGATATTTAATTCCTTACTTGTCTAGCCCAAATAAAATTAATCACAGTCCATGACATCATATTTACATTCATCATAACGAATATTTTTCAACATTGATTTTACAGGCTCTTGAGTCATGCAATGCTGGAAGATGATGATGATGATGATGATGATGATGATGATGAATGTTTTGATTTATTACTTTATATATATACTGTACATATATATGTATGTATGTATATATAAATATATATAAAATATATATATATATATATATATATATATATATATATATATATATATATATATATATATATATATATATATATATACAACACACACACACACACACACACACACACACACATATATATATATATATATATATATATATATATATATAGTATATATACAAGCACATGCACATATATACATATACATATCATCTTATTTCATATCTAGCGTTAATCTGACAGACGAAACTTCTTTATTCAATTTTTCCATGAGGTTATTTACATTACATTTTTAGCCATGGCACAGGAATATAATGTTTTTCAAAAACACTCCATTGTATGAATCCAGCATGGGCTCTTCTCACAGAGCTGCCAGTGAATCAGCCCCTCTTTGTCATGGCCAATATTGATATATTGATATATGAACTTTGATCACAGCATGAGGATGGAAAGCTATAAGTCAAGTGACTGCTAAGTCGCGTCGTGATTGGCTGCCGAATCTGGCAGCTAAGCCAAAATTTGACAGCAAAGTTTTTCTGCTTTACAGGGCTCTCCCTGTAATATGTGGAGGTTTAGGCAAACATAGTTCAAGATGTCATTACACTCCCCACCTCAGAAGGAGGGGGGCGGGCCAAAAATTAAACCATACAAATTATAAAAATATATATAAATTTTACATTTATTTGAAAACATAATACAAAATTCAGCCGTTCCGCATCCCAGCTAGGCTGATGTCTTTGAGGGTGGAGATTAGGTGTTAGGCTGATAAGAGTGGAAACAAATTTTTTTCTCAGTTACGAAATAAGAATATGCAACTATTCCACACCCTCAGGATGTCAATAAGGTATTAGGCCGCTAATTGCACAGACACTTTTTCATAGACAGTTTTTGGAATTGGAATTGAAATCTACAATTTAGGCCAAAGGCCAAGCACTGAGGTCATTCAGCGCTGAAAGGGAAATTGACAGTAAGAAGGTTTGAAAGGTGTAACAGGAGGAAAACCTCGCAGTTGCACTATGAAACAATTGTTAGGAGAGGGTGGAAAGTCAGATGGGAGAAAGTGGAAATGAACGGAGGTACTGTAGAAGGAAGGAAATGGGATGCAGTTAGGGTCCGAAGGGACGCTGCAAAGAACCTTCTCCGGCTTCCATGTATGCAGGATTAGGCCTATCATGGGAAACTTAGCCTTCTTGTCCAAGGAGCTGAAGCTTGAACGTTTTTTCCTTACACTCAAAGACGAGGTAAGACCCCTTGTAAGAGGCTATTAGGGGGCACTTTTGGGCATTGTTCCGTAGAAACATGAAGCAGGACGTTTGGGGATGTTTCTGTCCGTACAGAGCATTCCTGTCTCTGTAGGTTTGTGTACAAGGCCAGTGATATCCGACGATTCTGCGAGGTCTTGAGTCTTGATAGTTTCTCCCCAGGTATAGAAAGTATTTATATTTTTGTCCCTTGGCCAACTTCATATTACATTTACAAACTGCTTAAAACTGTAGATGGAGGGCTATCAACAGCTATACTAAAATACTGAGAGTAAAATTTTCCATTATATACGAATTTACATTTTTTACATATAAATTTTATTCAAATCACTTAAAGTATTCCTGGAAAATTGTACACCCAGATGTCAGATAATCAGTAGCTACCTTTGTACGTAAGTCCATCACTCGAGATATCTGTTATGTGCCGCTTGTAACGAAGGTCAGTTAGAAGAAGTATCAGTCCCTCTGACATTCGAGAAAAATATGGCAGCATAGTGCTATGCGCTGTGTGCACTGTGGTCGAAAATCGCTTTTAAAGGACGTTTCACAACGGAAGCGATGCTATGCGCGCCATGCTGTGGCATGTGGCTTTTAAATGCTGGCATTGTTTTAAGCGGGTGCGAAGCTATGCTACTGATGTCTGCAACATAGCGTTCATAGCTTCAAAGATTGCTGGGTGGGGGATTTTTGTGGACGTAGCTCGCCTTGCTCATGCACACTTGGGTCTCACAGCAGATGTTCCGCCTCCTTCGCCCTGTGGTTGGTGTCCTTCTTCTTAATATCTTGTTCTATGAATGATGGAACTTCAGAGAACTGAGCTGGAGACAGTCTGAAATATTGTCTAAATTTCTCCTCATCCATCTGCAGCTCTAGAACAAGATGATGATAGTTACCAAATTCTAGTCTTGTCATATTTGTGTCATGCTCCCACTTCTTATTTCTCTTATTCATTGCTAAACTTAGCAGTAATAGCTCCTCCTCCCCCTCCTCCCCCACCATCTCAAGGGACCACAGCTTACCGTCTCCCGTCGCTGCAGCAAAGGAACTAGGTGTACGCAGACATTCATAGCTTCCGGTGTGAACACACGCATAGCGAGTATAGCTAGCGTGGCTCCGTAGCATAGCGTAGCGCTCTGAGCATCGCATCCGGTGTTAAACGGCCTTAAAGCGAAGAGTTTTCTCGTAACGGGAGCGACTGCTCACTAAATTTCTGAAGACACATTATGAGGAATTTCTGTCATCGAGAATAACGTTACTCGCCATGCGGTGGGCCAGCAAATCAACACATTATGTTTCTGGAGAGCCGTTTTAGGGGAGCCTATCATCGATACAAATGTTACGAACCTAGCGGCGTTCCAGCCAATCAGCGCTTTTGTTGTTGTCCCTTGAGAGCCAATCAGGGCTCGGAATATTCAGCATTCACTAAACGCACGCGATTGCTCCGTGAATAAGTAGCGTTATTGCAATTATAGTCGGTGTTATTAATCATCAGGCGCGATAATGTCAGTGATATAATGAGTTTAAACAACGTAGTTTGCATGGAAGTGTTCGA
Organism: Macrobrachium rosenbergii; assembly: GCF_040412425.1. Taxonomy (NCBI): domain Eukaryota; kingdom Metazoa; phylum Arthropoda; class Malacostraca; order Decapoda; family Palaemonidae; genus Macrobrachium; species Macrobrachium rosenbergii. The sequence continues at coordinate 2,421,667 of NC_089767.1, forward strand.
TGTGACCGGGTTGTCCTTTATTATCGAAAAAAAAAACCAAAATGAAAAATAGCTGTGTGTCGTGACTTCTATGGGTATGGTAAAGCTATTGTGGATGATGGTGGTAGTGATGATCGTGAACCTTTTCCGGAAATAGACCTTATCATCTTAGTAACAGCGTTGTTACCGAACGAGGGCAAAGAGGAAGGCACTGATATTGAATAGACAAAAAAAAGTAATGGGAAGACTAGTAGTGTGAGAAGACAAAGAAACAAAGGTCTTTTCATTATTACGATTGCAGTGGCAGTGACTCGACGACAGATGACGAGTAGGCCTACGGAAGGTGCATCCCTTTGACAGTGACAGTGATACCCTTATGCCACTTCAGTTTTGAAGCCAGTGTCAGCGGACCTTTGGAACCTTCTAGGCCTATTGGTGAGGCTGGAGGAAAAGGGTTAGGCTTAGTAGACCAAAATATGGCCAGCCAATGTTGCTACAAGGCAAAAAAAAAAAAAAAAAAAAAAAAACTTGACTTGTCTTACCAAAAACGTTGTCAGTTTACTAGTGGTAACCCCCAGAAGAAAATGACCTGTCCCACCACAGCTTTACTAAGAAGACTAATAGCCAAGGTTGTTCCATCTTGCAACTACAAGAATGATCATTTACGATGGTCAATGTAAATGAGATGGGCGCACGAAAATATCATTTATTAATGTAATTTTTTGGCTGGTGGGCACAGAAAGGGGTGTATATAATGCAATACAAGTGAGATGATCTGAGAAATGTAAGAGACAATGAGAAATTTACCGTATTATTAAAAATTTTTACTACCATCCTCGAGAGGCTGGTACTAAACATGGCGTCTCGAGGGGCTTCCACTATGTTTAGTACCAGGCCGCCGGGGATGAACGTGAAAACATAAACAAAAGACGGTAAATTTGTCATTATATCGTACGTTTCTCCGATTATCTAACTGCACTGCATTATATACACCCTTTTCTATAATGTTCAAGCCAAAAATTATACTAATAAACCATTTCTTCGTAGGGCCGTCTGCTTTGCATTTACCAATACGATCTGTATGTTCTTCAAGGCATACTGGTCAATGGTGGATTACAACTTGCGCACAGCATACCTCCAAAGAAATATTCCTTAAGGAAGCCATCAAGAAGAAGTGATCTAAGGTCGAAGAGAGCAAAATTGGACATTTAGCCACTGCTGTTTTCAAGGGTAAGAAAATAACACTTTACAAGGCTGCTTTTCTCTCTGTTTATGCAGTAACCGGTATGAGGAACTAAATTGCTTTGGAAAAGTTGCCTGAGGGGAGCACGAACTCCAACACCAGGTAGATAACAGGTCTACCGTGAACACAACTTCTCCCAGTTGGCCCAGGGGACTAGACCCATAAACGCCCGGAACCTGTAAAATCTGGGGTCTTGTCTCAGCATCAGGGCACTGTATGAAGAATACTTTCTGAGCGAAAAGTACTTTTGACAAGATGGCTGTCAGCTAGCCTGATGTCGTCGTGGTGAAGTTAAAATATGTCTCCCTGAGGATGTCGTGCCATTGGAACTTCAGAAGTTCAAGCGAAGGTGCAATGCATTACTACCCTAATACAATTATCCTTTTATTTTAATAATAATTCACTTACATATTTATGTAATTACTTGTTAGTTTATGTTTTTTTTCCGATAACTGATCTCCTCTTCCTGTATTTCCCATTACCTTCAGTGACTTCATTCGAATGAACACCATATTCTTGGGAAGCTTGAACTTCAAGTAAGTGGCCCCTGTGGAGGACTTTTTCCATATGAATAGGGTTCGTCTTTTGAATGCTAATAAGAATAATAACGCCAAGGTGTTCAGTTGCCATTATGATATCGGGTTTCGCATTGTCAAAAGGATACGTGCAACACCTGTGAGTGGCTCATGAATTTCTTGCTGATGGGAAGCTGGCTTGAACAGATGTTTCTTACAGCGAACGAGAGCGAAAGACGCAGAATGAACAAGTATCTGTGGTTTCTAAGCCAGGAAGACTGCTAGGCTCAGTGACGACGACTGGGTCTGTGTCAACATAGACTTAGGCCTACAGAAGACAAGGTCAAATCTTCGTCTTTCTTCTGTCAGCTCTGCATACTACAAACGCAAACTGGGGCGTAACCTTTTCAGTATTTCCCCCCTCCCCATCTCCTGTTGATGGCCCCTGCCTGCCTAAGGATGAATGCAATTGACTACCCTACAAAAAAATAGACAAGACAAGAAGCTCTCAAATTTTGGTGAGTAAAGTTATGTTTTTGCCGTCATTCATCCCTTTTCATGCATTTTCATCCATTTATGATTATTTTTTCTTTATTGCCCACCCGTACCTTCATCATTGATCATTATTCTCAGGTTTGTTATGAGTATTATAACATAGTCCATGACATGTTTATTAATGTTTATTGCTGTTTGTTAATTTTGTGGGGCAATATTTTTGGAAAATTTTGGATAAAAAAAAGAAAAATTCATTTTTTGAAGCGAGTTATTTTTTATTCTTACTATACAGCACTGTATAACAACATCAGGTAACAATAAAACAATATTTAGGGGAAAAAGTGATGAAACACCTATTAGTGAATAAATTGGAAATAGCAAAAAAAAAAAAAAAAAAAAATTACATCCGGTAATATTTGCAAGTATAATAAAAAACTGATAAACCTTTTTCAGAATTTGTTACTTTGGCATAATTCCCAAAGGAATAGCCTCAATTTAAAAACAAGTAAAAAATGCGCCAAAGTTTCTTCGGCGCAATCGAGTTTTCTGTACAGCCGCTACAGCGTGTAATCAAGGCCACCGAAAATGGATCTATCTTTCGGTGGCCTCGGTATAATGCTGTAATGAATCGCGGCCCATGAAACTTTAACCACGGCCCAATGGTGGCCTATCCGATGTCTTTGCCAGACACACGGTGATAGCTAGCTTTAACCTTAAATAAAATAAAAACTACTGAGGCTAGAGGGCTGCAATTTGGTATGTTTGATGATTGGAGGGTGGATGATCAACATACCAATTTGCAGCCCTCTAGCCTCAGTAGTTTTTAAGAATTGAGGCGGACAGAAAAAGTCGGACGGACAGACAAAGCCGGCACAATAGTTTTCTTTTACAGAGAACTGATAAATATATGGTCATGTCATCATAAACAACAATGTTATAGTAAATTGAAGGTCACTGATTTTAAATCACAACTTAATCTCGAGTAGTATACTCAAATAAAGATACCATATCAAAACTCACATGCCGGGGACTCGCTATTAGTGTTTACTTTATTTAATTTATGTCTATCAATTCCTTATTTTTTTTAATTTTCTGTAAAAGAAAACTATTATGGAGATGGCTATATGTCTGTCCGTCCGTCCGCACTTTTTCTGTCCGCCCTCAGATCGTAAAAACTACTAAGGCTAGAGAGCTGCAATTGGTATGTTGATTATCCACCCTCCAGTCATTAAACATACCAGTAGTTTTGATTTTATTTAAGGTTAAAGTTAGCCATAATCGTGCGTCTGGCACCGCTATAGGTGCCAACAACACAGGCCACCACCGGGCCGCGGCTGAAAGTTTCATGGGCCGTGGCTGAGAGTTTCTTACAGTGTTATAAGCTGTACAGAAAACTCGATTGCGCCGGAGAAACTAAGGCACATTTTTTACTTATTTTGGATTGGCACAGAAATGGTACCAACCAGGGGGTTATGAATATCAACAAAGTATTTTCCTAAATTTGTATGAAGGGGGAGCAACGGAGCTAATAATTGGCCTAACGGGAAAATGTACTTTGTCTATTTTTATAACTTCATACTAATATGATAACGATGATGAGGTTCCACAAAACCATCTATTAGGTTTCCATTTCCCTTTAATGGGTATTTAACTCTCTTTCATTGAAATTCATGTTAACGCCGCCCACGGAATTTATATTTAGTTCTTCGCATGTATTTCCATCAGGAAAAGACGGTTAATTTTTTTATGTAATCACTTTTACTTAAAATTAATAGCACACCAGATTTTTCAGCTTTCGTCATTTTGTATATTTCCATCACTTTTCAACTCAGTGACGGCTACCGTGAATCTTTTGTGGGAAATTTTAAGCGTTTGGTTTCGTCATAGGTCCATTGGCGTAGACACTATCTTGCCGTATGTTCATGTCTCTTAAATCCCCTTCGAACACCTTGCGAATGAATGGGACCAAGAGTGTTTAGGTCGGGGCTTGAAGTGACATTAATTTCCTTTGTTAGTTGTGTTAATGCGGATCTGACGGGGTTTCTGGAAATAATATTTTAGTGTTTTGTTATTATAGGCCTGCTACTAGGCCTATGCAGGGCTGTTTTCACTGTTGGGGCTCGTAGGCTTTCAACTTAAGCTGCAGCTTGGCTTATAATAATAATAATAATAATAATAATAATAATAATAATAATAATAATAATAATAATAATAATAATAAAGGTCTGTCGGTGTAGGAATTCAACGGACAGCCTCGTCTCCTAAGCGCTGTTAAGGGCTGCGTTCACCAGTTGTTCACGTTTGTTCGACTGTACCCGTGTTTCTGTTTTTCCCAACCCCTATAATCTTTCTTCTAATCTTTTTTGTTCAGGTCTAAAACTTAGCAACTTTTTTTATTAGTTTCCTGTTTAAAAATCCATCTGATTGACTGAAAATGTAACGCGTTCAAATCGTAAACCTAGGCAGGCAAATGAATTTGAAATGAGCTTATCAACACTAACGATGGTCATTTAGGTTTGGGAGAAGCAAATGAAAAACATATTCACCAGCTTATTATTTTATCTCGTTCTTGAAAATAGGCAATAAATAAATAAATAAATAAACAAGCAAAAAATGCGCCAAAGTTTCTTCGGCGCAATCGAGTTTTCTGTACAGCCGCTACAACGTGTAATCAAGGCCACCGAAAATGGATCTATCTTTCGGTGACCTCGGTATAATGCTGTAATGAATCGCGGCCCATGAAACTTTAACCACGGCCCAGTGGTGGCCTATCCGATGTCTTTGCCAGACACACGGTGATAGCTAGCTTTAACCTTAAATAAAATAAAAACTACTGAGGCTAGAGGGCTGCAATTTGGTATGTTTGATGAGTGGAGGGTGGATGATCAACATACCAATTTGCAGCCCTCTAGCCTCAGTAGTTTTTAAGAACTGGGGGCGGACAGAAAAAGTGCGGACGGACAGACAAAGCCGGCACAATAGTTTTCTTTTACAGAGAACTGATAAATGTATGGTCATGTCATCATAAACAACAATGTTATAGTAAATTGAAGGTCACTGATTTTAAATCACGACTTAATCTCGAGTAGTGTACTCAAATAATGATACCATATCAAAACTCACATGCCGGGGACTCGCTATTAGTGTGTACTTTATGTAATTTGTTTATCAATTCCATATTGTTTTTAGTTTTCTGTAAAAGAAAACTATTATGGAGATGGCTATATGTCTGTCCGTCCGTCCGCACTTTTTCTGTCCGCCCTCAGATCGTAAAAACTACTAAGGCTAGAGAGCTGCAATTGGTATGTTGATTATCCACCCTCCAGTCATTAAACATACCAGTAGTTTTGATTTTATTTAAGGTTAAAGTTAGCCATAATCGTGCGTCTGGCACCGCTATAGGTGCCAACAACACAGGCCACCACCGGGCCGCGGCTGAAAGTTTCATGGGCCGTGGCTGAGAGTTTCATACAGTGTTATACGCTGTACAGAAAACTCGATTGCGCCGGAGAAACTAAGGCACATTTTTTACTTATTTTGGATTGGCACAGAAATGGTACCAACCAGGGGGTTATGAATATCAACAAAGTATTTTCGTAAATTGTATGAAGGGGGAGCAACGGAGCTAATAATTGGCCTAACGGGAAAATGTACTTTGTCTATTTTTATAACTTCATACTAATATGATAACGATGATGAGGTTCCACAAAACCATCTATTAGGTTTCCATTTCCCTTTAATGGGTATTTAACTTTCTTTCATTGAAATTCATGTTAACGTTGCCCATGGAATTTATATTTAGTTCTTCGCATGTATTTCCATCAGGAAAAGACGGTTAATTTTTTTATGTAATCACTTTTACTTAAAATTAATAGCACACCAGATTTTTCAGCTTTCGTCATTTTGTATATTTCCATCACTTTTCAACTCAGTGACGGCTACCGTGAATCTTTTGTGGGAAATTTTAAGTGTCTGGTTTCGTCATAGGTCCATTGGCGTAGACACTATCTTGCTTTATGTTCATATCTCTTAAATCCCCTTCGAACATCTTGCGAATGAATGGGACCAAGAGTGTTTAGATCGGGGCTTGAAGTGACATTAATTTCCTTTGTTAGTTGTGTTAATGCGGATCTGACGGGGTTTCTGGAAATAATATTTTAGTGTTTTGTTATTATAGGCCTGCTACTAGGCCTATGCAGGGCTGTTTTCACTGTTGGGGCTCGTAGGCTTTCAACTTAAGCTGCAGCTTGGCTTATAATAATAATAATAATAATAATAATAATAATAATAATAATAATAATAATAAAAGGTCTGTCGGTGTAGGAATTCAACGGACAGCCTCGTCTCCTAAGCGCTGTTAAGGGCTGCGTTCACCAGTTGTTCACGTTTGTTCGACTGTACCCGTGTTTCTGTTTTTCCCAACCCCTATAATCTTTCTTCTAATCTTTTGTTCAGGTCTAAAACTTAGCAACTTTTTTTTTATTAGTTTCCTGTTTAAAAAATCCATCTGATTGACTGAAAATGTAACGCGTTCAAATCGTAAACCTAGGCAGGCAAATGAATTTGAAATGAGCTTATCAACACTAACGATGGTCATTTAGGTTTGGGAGAAGCAAATGAAAAACATATTCACCAGCTTATTATTTTATCTCGTTCTCATGAAAATAGGCAATAAATAAATAAATAAATAAACAAGCAAAAAATGCGCCAAAGTTTCTTCGGCGCAATCGAGTTTTCTGTACAGCCGCTACAACGTGTAATCAAGGCCACCGAAAATGGATCTATCTTTCGGTGACCTCGGTATAATGCTGTAATGAATCGCGGCCCATGAAACTTTAACCACGGCCCAGTGGTGGCCTATCCGATGTCTTTGCCAGACACACGGTGATAGCTAGCTTTAACCTTAAATAAAATAAAAACTACTGAGGCTAGAGGGCTGCAATTTGGTATGTTTGATGAGTGGAGGGTGGATGATCAACATACCAATTTGCAGCCCTGTAGCCTCAGTAGTTTTTAAGAACTGGGGGCGGACAGAAAAAGTGCGGACGGACAGACAAAGCCGGCACAATAGTTTTCTTTTACAGAGAACTGATAAATATATGGTCATGTCATCATAAACAACAATGTTATAGTAAATTGAAGGTCACTGATTTTAAATCACGACTTAATCTCGAGTAGTGTACTCAAATAATGATACCATATCAAAACTCACATGCCGGGGACTCGCTATTAGTGTGTACTTTATTTATGTTTATCAATTCCATATTTTTTTTAGTTTTCTGTAAAAGAAAACTATTATGGAGATGGCTATATGCCTGTCCGTCCGCACTTTTTCTGTCCGCCCTCAGATCTTAAAAACTACTAAGGCTAGAGAGCTGCAATTGGTATGTTGATTATCCACCCTCCAGTCATTAAACATACCAGTAGTTTTGATTTTATTTAAGGTTAAAGTTAGCCATAATCGTGCGTCTGGCACCGCTATAGGTGCCAACAACACAGGCCACCACCGGGCCGCGGCTGAAAGTTTCATGGGCCGTGGCTGAGAGTTTCATACAGTGTTATACGCTGTACAGAAAACTCGATTGCGCCGGAGAAACTAAGGCACATTTTTACTTATTTTGGATTGGCACAGAAATGGTACCAACCAGGGGTTATGAATATCAACAAAGTATTTTCGTAAATTGTATGAAGGGGAGCAACGGAGCTAATAATTGGCCTAACGGGAAAATGTACTTTGTCTATTTTATAACTTCATACTAATATGATAACGATGATGAGGTTCCACAAAACCATCTATTAGGTTTCCATTTCCCTTTAATGGGTATTTAACTTTCTTTCATTGAAATTCATGTTAACGTTGCCCATGGAATTTATATTTAGTTCTTCGCATGTATTTCCATCAGGAAAAGACGGTTAATTTTTTTATGTAATCACTTTTACTTAAAATTAATAGCACACCAGATTTTTCAGCTTTCGTCATTTTGTATATTTCCATCACTTTTCAACTCAGTGACGGCTACCGTGAATCTTTTGTGGGAAATTTTAAGCGTTTGGTTTCGTCATAGGTCCATTGGCGTAGACACTATCTTGCCTTATGTTCATATCTCTTAAATCCCCTTCGAACACCTTGCGAATGAATGGGACCAAGAGTGTTTAGATCGGGGCTTGAAGTGACATTAATTTCCTTTGTTAGTTGTGTTAATGCGGATCTGACGGGGTTTCTGGAAATAATATTTTAGTGTCTTGGTATTATAGGCCTGCTACTAGGCCTATGCAGGGCTGTTTTCACTGTTGGGGCTCGTAGGCTTTCAACTTAAGCTGCAGCTTGGCTTATAATAATAATAATAATAATAATAATAATAATAATAATAATAATAATAATAATAATAAAAGGTCTGTCGGTGTAGGAATTCAACAGACAGCCTCGTCTCCTAAGCGCTGTTAAGGGCTGCGTTCACCAGTTGTTCACGTTTGTTCGACTGTACCCGTGTTTCTGTTTTTCCCAACCCCTATAATCTTTCTTCTAATCTTTTGTTCAGGTCTAAGACTTAGCAACTTTTTTTTTTATTAGTTTCCTGTTTAAAAAATCCATCTGATTGACTGAAAATGTAACGCGTTCAAATCGTAAACCTAAACAGGCAAATGAATTTGAAATGAGCTTATCAACAATAACAATGCTCATTTAGGTTTGGGAGAAACAAATGAAAAACATATTCACCAGCTTATTATTTCATCTCGTTCTCATGAAAATAGGCAATAAATAAATAAATAAATAAATAAATAAATAAATAAATAAATAAATAAATAAATAAATAAATAAATAAATAAGCAAACAAGTAAAATTGCGCCGAAGTTTCTTCGGCGCAATCGAGTTTTCTGTACAGCCGCTACAGTGTATAGTCAAGGCCACCGAAAATAGATCTATCTTTTGGTGGTCTCGGTATCATACTGTATGAGCTGCGGCCCACGAAACTTTAACCCCGGCTCGGTGGGTGGCCTATCCTATATCGTTGCCAGAAACGCGACTATGGCTAACATTATAACCTTAAATAAAATAACTATTGAGGCTACAGGACTGCAATTTGGTATGTTTGATGATTGGAGGGTAGATGATCAACATACCAATTTGCAGCCCTCTAGCCTCGGTAGTTTTTAAGATCTGAGGGCGGACAGAAAAAGTGGGAAGGAACAGACTCAGCCGGCACAATATTTTTCTTTTACAGGAAACTAAAAGGGGAAAAATTAAGCAGGGAACGAAAAGAAAACAAAAGTGTTACTAAACCGCTACTACTCCCGGCTGTGCTCCGGGTCTACTGTATATTTTTACGATCACGGCTCTTTAAACCTCCGGGTTTTAATACGAGAGTTTTCAGTTGCTTTCCCGACTCTTCTGGGCCCTTTTTGAAAACGCAAAAGCAAATATTTTTCATGGGCAGGCTTTACGTCTCTCTCTCTCTCTCTCTCTCTCTCTCTCTCTCTCTCTTTATCTAGTTTCTCTATCCAATTTTCTCTCTCTCTCTCTCTCTCTCTCTCTCTCTCTCTCTCTCTCTCTCTCTCCTCTTTATCTAGTTTCTCTATCCAATTTTTTCTCTCTCTTTCTCCTCTCTCTCTCTCTCTCTCTCTCTCTCTCTCTCTCTCTCTCTCTCTCTCTCTCACGGATGTAGATTGGCCTCACCGTATACTATCGTATAGTCGAAATGACCGTGAAATGGACGTCGTGTAGCCTGCCCTCCCGTGCGAGAATTACATTGACAGGTATTTCAATATGGATTTTAGACAACAAGCACCTGTGTGTGCCTTTCCGCTGCAAATTGCATGAAGGCAAATACGTTGCTAAACAAAAAAATTGTTTGCTACAGCGTTCGAAATCAGGGCCAGTCAGCAGCCAGTCAGTCGTAGGGGGGATTGGCGATATTATTGAAGGGGTTAAATCCGTAAGGGTTGGCAAGCCTGTGTAGGGGATTACAAGGGATTGCCAGGCGGAGAGATTCGTCCTGTTGCTCCGAACAACCTGCCTGTTATTATCACCTTTAATTTGACAGGTAAGGCTGGTTCAAAGTAGCCTGTCTGTAGCGATGGTTGATGGTGTTTGTAAATGTTCTTTTGTTACCGGATGCCAAGGGTATGATTTATATATATATATATATATATATATATATATATATATATATATATATATATATATATATATATATATATTATTTATATTTATACATATAATATGTATATATTTATTTATATTTATACATATAATATATGCGTATATAATCACACACATATATATGTATGTGTGTGTGATTATATACACATTATATACATACATATATATTTATTAAATACATACATATATATATATATATATATATGTATATATATATATATATATATATATATATATATATATATATATATATATATATATATTATTTATATTTATTTACACATATTTATTTATTTACACATATATACATATATATACATACATACATACATACATACATATATATATATATATACACATACATATTCCTAGCACGTCTTTCCTTCATTTTGTGCAGATGTCAAATGCACACACATGACTCCCACATTTCACTTGCAAGAGTCCAAATATCCCCAGTACTTTTTCAGTCATATGACGGATGAACAAAACTACTACCACGCCACTATAATTATTCATTCTTAAGCCAACAGTTCTTTCGACCATCCTCGGTCGTCTTCAGGGCTAATCTGTATTCACAATGGAATTACATTTTAAAATGCAGCAGAGTTCAGCCAAGAACATATCAGTTAGATTTAAAAATGTGTCTATGTTTGTATACATGAACGAGTGTTTGAGTCTCAGGTGTTGCTGCGTAATAGGGTACGGGGTATTAAATTCCAATGTGCTTTTCAGTTAAGTACCCTGTCGATTGCACTGGGTGACAGCCGTGATGAAAGGACTTAGTCGTGGCAACTTCATCCAAAATACTTGCTGAAGACTGGAAATATAGGTCCTAGAGAGAGAGAGAGAGAGAGAGAGAGAGAGAGAGTACCTAAAAGTCCAATGACCTTGAGTGTGTATAAGTTTGTTAAATGGTCAACAACTAAAGGGACCTCACTGAGGTCATTCAGAATGGCTGGAAAGGAAATTGAATGGAAGTAGGCCAAGCACTGGGACCTATGAGGGCCTGAAAGGTAAAGGCCTGAAAAGTGTAAAAGGGGGAAAACCTTGTAGTTGTACTATGAAATAATTGTTAGGAGAGAGAAGGTAACAAGATGGAAGAAGGATAATTATAAATGGAGGTTACAGTAAAAGGAATGGAAGGGGATGCAGCTAGGGGCCGAAGGGACGCTGCAAAGAACCTTTAGTAATGCCTACAGTGCACCCTGTCAGGTGCAATGACGGCACTATTCCCCCTACGGGGACTTCCAGTTGTAAGTTTTGGGAAGCTATAGATCCCCCAAGCACCAAAACTTCGTGTTGGGGAGAGACCAGCTGAGTTTTGGAAAGATGTACAAGTCAGAATTACATAGAAATCTTTTTCTGTTCTGAAAATTGAAATTTTTGTGGGAGGGAGCGCTTTTGCTGGTAAACAATTCATGCTGAAGACTGACTGCACCAATTTATAAGGAACAAAAAAGTAGAAAACTACTTACATATTCTACCATTGTCAATAATGAGTGCAGTCACGATGACTATTAGTACTGCAATTTTCATAAAAGCCTCACGCGTGATAAAATCACGTACGGTTTCATTGTAATAGAGCATTAACTTCTGAACGAAGCGCTCGCATTGCAGAGTACCTTTAGGTGAGAAAGGAGAGAGTATGAGCAGCAGATAACAGAACAAGCGGATAATAAATATAATAATAAAAGAAGTTGCGGAAATTCAGTGTTGAAGTAGAGTTCAAAGAAGGTGGTCTAGTGGGTATTTCCTGGTAACGATCCAGTACATGGTGTGCTGTGGGCATTACTTAGGCCCCCTTACATTCCTTTGACTGTACCTCCGTTCATATTCTTTTTCTTCCATCTGGTTTTCCACCCTCTTCTAACAATTGATTCGTAGTGAAGCTGCGAGGTTTTCCTCCCGTTACACCTTTTAGACCTTTTACTGTCAATTTCCGTTTCAGCGGTGAATGACCTCATAGGTCCCAGCGCTTGGCCTGTGGCCTAAATCCTATATTCTTCTTCTTCTTCTTCTTCTTCTTCTTCTTCTTCTTCTTCTTCTTCTTCTTCTTCCAGGTACACAAAAACTTGACCAACCGATCGTCTGGTTGGTAGAGATTAAAAGTCGGTATGCCAAGGCGGGCCCTTGCGCATAGTCCTTAAAAGTGGCTCTAATGTATTAATGTGAAAGTAAAGGCCTGGTGTGGACGTCTGCACTCGGCCCAAACAATCGAGATCCCCCATCGTAGGGGGTTAGTGCCGTCAGTGCACATCACGCGGTGCACTGCAGGCATTACTTAAGGTTCTTAGCAGCGTCCTTCGGCCACTAGCTGCAACCCCTTTCATTCCTTTCACTGTACCTCCATTCATATTCCTTCTTCCATTTTACTTTCCACCCTCTTCTAACAATGTTTTTAATAATGCAACTGTGAGGTTTTCCTTCCGTTACACCTTTAAAACCTCTTACTCTCAATTTTCCTTTCAGCGCTGAATGACCTCTTAGGTCCCAACTCTGAATGACCTCATAGGTCCCAGGGCTTGGCCTTCGGCGTAAAATTGCAAACAATCGAGACGAATCACCTGACAAAGGTCTCCCGATGAAATTGTCTTCTGTTTATTCGTGTGAATTGGCAGACGCAGAGAAAAGCAATTCTTCCTAACTCGGTGCACTGTAGGCATCACTTAAGGTTCTTTGCGGCATGCCTTCGGCCCCTAGCTGCAACCCTTTTCGTTTCTTTTACTGTAATTCCTCTCATATTCTGTTTTTTCCATCTTGCTATCCACCCTCTCCTAACAGTTGATTCATAGTGCAACTGCTTTGAGGTTTTCCTCCTGTAACACCTTTCAAACCTTTTACTGTCAGTTTCCGTTTCAGCGCTGAATGACCTCATAGGTACCAGCGCTTGGCCTTTGGCCTAAATTCTATATTCAATTCAGTTCAATAACTCGTACTTCTTCATAGATACAGGAAGCCTGACAACGAACGACTTTTGACACTGGAAGATAATATGCTTTTTTGGGGATGTGTGTGTGTGTGAGAGAGAGAGAGAGAGAGAGAGAGAGAGAGAGAGAGAGAGAAGCCGAAGGTAAGCCCAGTTAGTTAAAGAGCCTCTGATTCACAAAGTACACAGTGTTACTACCTATGCAAATCGAATCGCCCAGTGAGAGCTGGAGTCAGAGATTGCCAAAATCAATACAGACTTCATTTTCCCGGCGCTTGGCCTTATTATACTCTGCTGACTAATCGCTTGCTGCTGATCCTTGGCGCGGCGCACTTACGGCAGTTTACATTTGGGAGGGGGAGTAGGGAGGGGTCGGGGTTTTTGGGAGACCAAATAGCTGCAGCAACACCAGCGGCATCTACTAAATATTCTTTATCGTTTTCTAAGTCGAGAAGCTTAAAAGTATTAATTATTATCGTTAAGGTTCTTCTTCATGATGAATATTTACATGAGAAAACCCGACAGACCTCAAATATGCAGAGCAAGCGTGCACAGAATGAAATATCGATGATTATATAAAAAAAGGAAAGAGAATTAGAAATTAATATTGAAATGATATATATAAAATATATAATAGAATTAGAAATTAATAATTGTATATATATATAAATGTATATATATATATATATATATATATATATATATATATATATATATATATATATATTATATATATATATATATATATATATATATATATATATATATATATATATATACATACACATATACGTATGTGTATATGTATATATATATATATATATATATATATATATATATATATATATATATATAGAGAGAGAGAGAGAGAGAGAGAGAGAATTCACTATACCTTTGGAATAACTCACACCAAAGGGAATTTTAACTGGCGATTCAGCACCAGCCAGGATTCGAACCGTGGCCTGGCTTCCAAACAATCAATATATATGTATATATACCATCATGTCATGTATATATATATATATATATATATATATATATATATATATATATATCGTCAATTAAAATAAACAATTTGTACCAATGATTAATTAGAATGTGGAAAGTTTCCTTGGGTGTACTTACAAGTAGGCCTAAGGGAACTCCAACCTGGGGCTGTGGAAGTCCGGATAACAGACACCTGCCCGTAGGGGTGTAGTGTCGTCAGTGCACCTCATGGCGTGCACTATAGGCATTACTTAAGGTTCTTTGCAGCGTCTCCTTTCATTCCTTTTACTGTACCTCTATTTATATTATCTTTCTTCCCTCTTGCTATCCACTCTCTCTCCTAACAGTTATTTCATTGTGCAACCAGAAAAGATTTTCCTGCCGTTACACCTTTCAGAGCTACCTGATTTCAATTTCCTTTCCAGAACTGAATGACCTCATAAGTCCCAGTGCTTGGACGTTGGCCTAAACTCTGTATTCCAAGATAGAGCAGACCCAAGGCACACCCTATGGCAGAGGTTCCCAAACTTTTTGTTCCTCGGTACCCCTTTTTATAGGTTCCCTTGTACCCCTAACACTAAAAATTAAGCTAGATATTAAAAAAGAACATTTTAATATTTTGATATTTTAAATTTATAGAGTCTGCATGTGTAGATTACATAGGTATCTTAAATGGCGATAACAGAAATAAAGCAATTACTAAGGTAATTTATATTTTGATCCAGCACATACAGTACATACCTTTTTATTATTATCCAAAATATTGAGACCAAATGTACCCCCTGAAACGTGCAAATGTACCACATGTACCCCAGTTTGGGAACCCCTGCCCTAAGGTTTGAGAACATGAATTACTTGACATTATACAGAATCATCAACTGGCTTATGGCATGAAGAAATGACGACTGGAATGATCCAGCTAAAAAGATTCCCAATCAATGAAGCAAAACAGTTCAAAGGACAAAAGTTCCCTTTGCCAATCTGAAGATGAAAATGTAACTGATGACGAGACTGTAGATTTATATGGAGCTCTTATTCTGAGTGATAATGATGAATTGATAATAAAAAAAGGGGCAGAATATAAAATAATAAATAATAATCGTAAAAAACCGTTAGATATTTTGATAATATTTTAATAATAATAGTAAGTGTAAAAGAATTTAATTAAGGATTTTATAGCAAGGGGCATAGCATGAGGAAAGCATCAGAATCACAGTAAAACTCGCAACTGAAAGTAATAAAAAGCATAATGGCCAACATAAACCCATTTTTCGGTCTCATACGAATTAAAATGGGCGGGGAAAACTCTCTCTCTCTCTCTCTCTCTCTCTCTCTCTCTCTCTCTCTCTCTCTCTCTCTCTCTCTCTCTCTCTCTCTCACGCTAGGTTCGAAGAAACTTTGTGTAACTACAAACCTTTCATTGTACAAACATATGTACACATACATTATATATATGTAATATATATTATATAATATATATGTATATATAAATTTCTGACTCACATCAGGATCGAACCCAGGTCTTTCGATTGATGTGAGTCAGAAATTTATTTTGTGTTCCACACGTCATTGTGTGTTGATTATTTCTATGTATATATATATATATATATATATATATATATATATATATATATATATATATATATATATATATATTTATAATTTATATATATCGTATGTAAAGATATCAAGGGAATTACAATACTACTACTTGGCCTCACAAACAGTTCATTTCAACAGCTTAATTCCCATTCAACATGGGCGCCTCCAATCCATACAAGAGAAAAGGTTCAACGATCCCTTCATACGCATTTACCTTTGCTCTATAAATAATTCAAGTCTCTTCTTAATCTTTTGCACACACACTGCTGCCTCCCACGTTTCCCTTACTCTGTGCCTCGCCCCTTCTCTCACCCTACCATCATTCCTGATTATCTACTCTCAAATAACTATTGCAATAAACAAGTTCATTTCTTTCACCTTCCGAGCTAATTTTCACTGTTCCATCTTCCAGGTTTCCACTTACCCTTCTCATTTGAATTCCTCTCGCGTGTATTTGACAATTTCCCCTTTGGAGGAGGTGGCACCATGATTGCAATGCCTTACTGTACCTCCTTTTATATTCTCTTTCTTCCATTTGACACTCCACCCTCTAAAAATTATTTTCTAGTGCAACTGCTTTGAGGTTTTCTTCCTGTTACACCTGTCAAACTTTCTTACTGTCAGTTTTGCTTACAGCGGTGAATGACATGATATGTCCCAGCGCTTGGCCTTTGGCCTAAGTTGTATATTCTGTCCTGCTCTGCAGACCTTGCAAGCATGAGCTGAGCACTGCACCATTCAGTCACGGTGCCTACTTTGGGCGGAGTGAAATGTCCCAAGATATGTCTACCCTTTTACTTCTTGGAACTGAAATGAAATGAATATAGAATTTAGGCCAAAGGCCAAGCACTGGGACCTATGAGGTCATTCATCGCTGAAAGGAAAATTAGGAGTAAAAGGTTTGAAAGGTGCAACAGCAGGAAAACCCCAAATCAGTTGCACCATGAATCAGTTGTTGGGAGAGGGTTGAGGAAAAAGTATACCTTAGTTTAATCAGACCACTGAGGAGCTGATTAACAGCTCTCCTAGGGCTGGCCCGAAGGATTAGACTTATTTTACGTGGCTAAGAACCAATTGGTTACTTAGCAACGGGACCTACAGCTTATTGTGGAATCCGAACCACATTATAGCGAGAAATGAATTTCTATCACCAGAAATAAATTCCTCTAACTCTTCATCACCCGGTCGCGGGAATTGAACTCCGGCCCATCGAATGACAGTCTGAAGCTCAACCGACTCGGCCAACAAAGGGCTTAGAGGGTTGAGGAAAGTAAGATGGAAGAAAGGGAATATGAACGTAAGTACAGTAAAAGGAATGCAAGGGGTTGCGGCTAGGTGCCGAAGGACGCTGCAAAGAATCTCAAGTAATGCCTACAGTGCACCGCATGAGGTGCACTGACGGCACTACCCCCTACTGGGTTACCTCTTTGAGGGGCTTCTTGGCATTCTGGAAGATGATGTTAGCCCAGTACCCTGCCTCTCATCCTAGGTCATGTCACCAAAGGCATTGAAATACCAGGTGCGTAATTTACTGTTCGGGTCATATACAATGGGTATATGACGAAATACCCCCATTAGCTCCTTCCATACACCAACCTAGGTCCGTTATTTGTCAGGCAAGGATGCCATTGATCATAGTGTGAGGCAGCCCATGTATATGTATGTTTGTATATATATATATATATATATATATATATATATATATATAGTGTATTTATTAGCCCTTTGTTGGCCGTATCGGTTGAGCTTCAGACTGTCACTCGATATATATAATTCCCGCGGCCGGCTGATATAATAGTTATATTTATTTCTATATATAAATTCATTTATATATAATGTGGTTATTCCACCATAAGCTTAGGTCCCGTTGCTATAATATTGGTTCTTATATATAAATAATATATATATATATCGGGCCAGCCTAGGAGAGCTGTTAATCAGCTCAGTGGTCTATAAAACTAGGTATACTTGTAATTTATGGGATGAGGGAACAGTGATCACTGAGCTGGGATTTAAGCAATCATAACCTGACCTAACCTAACCCAACCATTCACAGGTATCCTTATCTCAGTAGGGAGACTGCTGCAACCAGCAACAATTATGTAAATAAATACTATACATATTGTTATATATATTTGTGGAAAATGAAGTCAAATAATTAAGTTTTGCAACAGACTTAAAAGACCCTGTAGGGTGTTAGTACAGTCAGTGCACCTCATGCGGTGCACTGTAGGCATTACTTAAGGTTCTTTGCAGCGTCCCTTCGGCCCCTAGCTGCAACCCCCTTTCGTTCCTCTTACTGTACCTCCATTTATATTATCTTTCTTCCATCTTGTTATCCACCCTCTCCTAGCAATTCTTTCACAGTGCAACTGCGAGGTTTTCCTTCTGTTACACCTTTCAAGCCTACCTACTACTCTCAATTTCCCTTCCAGCGTTGAATGACCTCATAGGTCCCAATGCTTGGACTTTGGCCTAAACTCTATATTCCATTCCATTTCCATACAACGGAAGTGCCTGCTGCTACACAAGTCTCTCCCAGGTGGATATTTTCGTTGAGGGAACCATCCTGAAAATGTTGAGAAAGATTTTGCTGACAGGGTTTGACACAGGTCAGTGACAGAGCAAACATCAGACTTGAAACACCTTTAGCCTTGTTAGCGAGCATTTAACAAACTTATACACACTCAAGGCCGTTGGACTTTTAGATACTCTCTCTCTCTCTCTCTCTCTCTCTCTCTCTCTCTCTCTCTCTCTCTCTCTCTCTCTCTCATGAAGAACCTATATTTTCAGTCCTTACCAAGTATTTTAGACGAAGTTGCTGCGACTAAGCCCTTTCATCACGGCTGTCACCCAATGCAGTCAACAGGATATACTCTCTCTCTCTCTCTCTCTCTCTCTCTCTCTCTCTCTCTCTCTCTTTAGATAGACCAAGCGATTAACTGATCTATAAAATTTAAGACTGTCAGGCAAAGCACTCGGTTACTTTCGGCCATTCAGCGCTAAGGCAGTGAGAAGAGGGGGTTGGAGTGGTTGGACAGCAAGGTAAGTGATAAAAAAAATAAAAGAAATGAGTTACACGGATCTAAAGGAGGAACTGGGAGAAAACTCCACAGTCACAGTTGCAAGGTTCATGAAAGAAAGCGGGAGCGGAGGTAAAGTAAAAGGCTAAAAAATGGGTGCAGCTAGGAGCCTAAGGAACGCTGCAAACATCTCTTAAATAATGCCTACAGTGCACCACGCGAGGTCCAGTGACGACACTACTCCATATATTGAGGATGAAATTATAAAACAATAATTACCCCATAGGGGGTTAGTGCCGTCAGTGCACCTCATGGGGTGCACTGTAGACATTACTTGAGGTTCTTTGCAGCGTGCCTTCGGCCCCTAGCTGCAACCCCTTTCGTTCCTTGTACTGTACCTCCTTTCATATTCTTTTCTTCCATCTTACTTTGCTCAACCCTCTCCTAACAATTGATTCCTAGTGCAACTGCTTTGATGGTTTTCCTCCTGTTACACCTTTCAAACCTTTTACTGCCAGTTTCCGTTTCAGCGCTGAATGACCTCATAGGTCCCAGTAGTTGGCCTTTGGCCTAAATTCTATATTCAGTTCAATTCAGATCTTTCGAGAGAGAACCGTAAAACTTTATGTCCCTGAGGTTTGTGGTTTAATGCAGCGTTATGGAGTTTAGTCCATTTGCAGAAGAAGAGTGTAAATAATCAGCATTGCCAACGGCACAATAAAATTTCCTCTGCAGTCTTCGAAACGATTGCTGTCATTCGTGGGTTTCTTGTCTGTCACTTTTACAGAAGTGGTATTTTAACAGAGATCTTTCACATTCACAATTGATCCCCGATCCCTTTTCCTGCGGAGAGCAACCAGATTCGCTGAACAGCAGCGCCAATATGCAGTAAATGCGCCTCGCTGTCGAACTTCTCAGTTCCAGAGGTCCTTTAGTCCTCACACCACTGGACTGTGGAACAGCCTCCCTGAGGATGTCTTGCAATAGGAGCTTCAGAAGTTCTAGCGAAGATCCAATGCATTACTACCCTAATTCTATTCTTCTTGCATTTTAATACATTTTTATCTAGTTGTTATTTTTTTTTTACTTTTTAATAAGTCGGGTCTCTTCCTTCTGTTACTTCACTTAATGAACACCATAATATTCTTTGGAAGCTTGAATTTTAAGTCAGTGGCCCCTGAGCTGTGGTGGGCTTGTTCCATATGAATAGGGTTCATCTCCTGAATAATAATAATAATAATAATAATAATAATAATAATAATAATAATAATAATAATAATAATAATTGGGATCATATGCTGTCAAGTTAATTTCCATGACTAATTGGGCAGCACGCACTTCCGTAAGCAGTCTTTTAATGACCGTACGTAAACAATGTTGGATGACAGCCACTTTCATCCATCATTGCTTCAGATTCATCCCCATAAAGAGGGTAGTGCCATCAGTGCGTCTCGTGGTGCACTGTGGGCATGAATAAAAAGGATGTCGGCAGCATCCTTTTGTCCCCTGTCTGCACCCATTTTTTAGCATTTTACTTAACCTCCATTTCCGCTTCCTTTCTTCAATCTGCTGTCCAGCCTCTCTAGCTGTTACTTCTTAGTGTATCTGTGGGGTCTTCTCCCAGTTTCACCTTCAGATTCCTGTACTTCATTTCTTATTTTCTGGATCTCTTTTTCTTGCTGTCCAGCCACTCCAACGCCCTTTTTTCACAGTCTTAATTGCTGAATGGCCGAAAGTGACCCAGTGTTTGGAGCCTAAGTTTCATAAAGCTCATAAACTCACATTCAGATTCATTTTCTTTAACCACAGAGTCAAAGAAAAATTCGCTCTCAAAAGTACTTGCTCTTAATCTCTTTTATTACATTGCGCCACTCACCCGCATCTGATGTGCACTCGAGCTCGTCTTGGATGTTAGGGCCCTTATGTTCCCAAAGCATTAGAAAGCTGCCAACGTCGCTCTTCTAGATCTTCATCTTGCCTTTCCTCCCGAGTCTGTCAAACTACAAACCATTTACAATAATATTCCTCCTCAAAATTATTTGTATTTTGTAATGAAAACCTCTTTGTTACAGCATTATATCTGCATTTCTCACCCTTGGATCCTATCTTCCTTTACGATACAACACAAACAGTTAGTTTATTCATCCTGCACTTTTTTTTTTTGTTTTCTGTAAAAGAAAACTATTGTGCCAGCTTTGTCAGTCCATCCGCACTTTTTTCTGTCCGCCCTCAGATCTTAAAAACTGCTGAGGCTAGAGGGCTGCAAATTGGTATGTTGATCATCCACCCTCCAATCATCGAGCATACCAAATTGCAGCCCTCTGGCCTCAGTAGTTTTTATTTTATATAGAAGTTAAAGTCAGCCATAATGGTGCGTCTGGCAACGATATAGGCCAGGCCACCACCGAGCTGTGGCTGAAGGTTTCATGGGGCGCGGCTCATACACCATTCTACCGAGACTACCGAAAGATAGTTCTATTTTCGGTGGTCTTTATTATACGCTATACAGAAGACTCGACTGCGCCTTTTTTACTTGTTTTTTTTTTTAATGACATTTAGCAGCCTCCCTTACCCTCCATTAGCATGGGTAATTCAACAGTTACCTCATTCAAACCAACTGGGAAATCATCGTAGTTTCCCTCACCATCCCATTTGCTTATGTTATGCCCCGTTCTCTTAATAATTTTCCTATTCAATTTTTGTCTTATTCTGAAATGTTTTTTGTTTATTGTGTTGACTATCATCGACTGTTATTACATCATTCTTTAACGATTGAATATTGTTAAATGACCCCTCGGATGTTGGGAAGTTAAGCATTTCGTGCTGGCTTGCTTCTGAAATGATTAATTTGAGGAGGTCTGCTTGTTGGGAGGTTTAGGACAATGGTCCTGTTCACACTCTTAACTTTTATTTGCTTTATGAATATACAGTATATATGTACGTATATATATATATATATATATATATATATATATATATATATATATATATATATATACAAACCATCACAGGACCTCATTTAAATAGGTTGGTATCTAACAGAGGCTGTGTTCTTGAAAGCTGCAAGCTTTCAAGGACCAGCTGTCCCCCAATGTCTGGCTACCAGACGATGGGGACAGTTGGTCCTTGAAAGCTTGTAACTTTTATAAATAAGATCTCAGTGAGGTCCTGTATACATCCTGTTTCAGTGAGGTCCTGTTATTCTATAATTTATTATATATATATATATATATATATATATATATATATATATATATATATATGTGTGTGTGTGTGTGTGTGTGTGTGTGTGTGTGTGTGTACATTCTTCAGGTGACTGTAACCAAAGTCAAGACCCACCAATCTAGATCACTGGGGTACCAGGGTGATGAAATTACTGGTGGTGTAAATAAAAAATATGCATATTTTGCACTGCACACGTATCCCAAGATCATTTTGTCCACTCAAAGGTTTCCGAATCTTCTTAACTGTCAGTTTATTCTCTGCTATCTAGAACTGCTGTCTGGTCTCCCTTCTGTGTGGTATACATCTGCCATAAAATGGGAGACTGCAGTATCTGCAAAAATACAGAACTGAGAAAAATGGTAGATACTCCCTTGCCTTCCTACTGATTTTGCAGATACTGCAGTTTTCCAGTTTAGGGCAGAATGGCGCTCTTCCTGTATAGATAAAACTCACCTCACAAATTTAGGAAGATGATGGGGCAACGAGAGCACAAAAGGAAGCTGAAGTTTCGGCCTTTTCAAGTGGCAGAAGAAGACAGGGCTAAAATAGCATGGGTCGAAACTGACACTTAACTCTTGTCTGCCCTAAAATGGAAAACTGCAGTATCTGCAAAATTTTCGAAATTGAGATATGCCACCTACTGGGCTCATGAAACACTAATACACAAGTTACTGCAGTTTCAGAATGATTCTTCAATGATTTATTTAAAGGGTCCCATTTGCAGTATCTGCAAAATCAGCAGCAAGGCAGGGAGAAAACTGCGGTATCTACCATTTTTCTCAGTTTTGTGTTTTTGCAGATACTGCAATCTTCCATTTTAGGGCAGCATTGATTACCGTCCGTTCATTGAATGGAACTGAAGCAAGTTTTATAGATCATAGATTTTAGATTTCAGAGCCCTTGCTGAAATTTACACTCGGCAAAGAACCCGTTTAGTTTACCATTTATTGTGAATTTAGAAGCTTACATCCTGCGCTCGCTTATTTTTAGTTTTCTGAAAAGAAAACTATTGTGCCGGCTCTGTCTGTCCTTCAGCACTTTTTCTGTCCGCCCTCAGATCTTAAAAGCTGCTGAGTCTAGAGGGCTGCAAATTGATATGTTGATCATCCACCCTCCAGTTATCAAAATCACCAAATTGTAGTCATCTAGCCTCAGTAGTTTTTATTCTATTTCACGTTAATTTTAGCCATAATCATGCTTCTGGCAACGCAGCAACACAGGCCACCACAGCCGGCTGAGAGTTTCATGGGCCGCGGCTCATACTGCATTATACCGAACCACCGAAAGATAGATCTGTTTTCGGTGGCCTTGATTAATGGGCTGTACAGAAAACTCGATTGCGCCGAAGAAACTTCTTCGCATTTTTATATATATATATATATATATATATATATATATATATATATATATATATATATATATATATATATATATATATATATAAGAAACAGGAGATCAGCGTTTGTCCTATGAGCCTACAGAGGCCCAGGAGGACTATAACTTTAACTTTAGCATATATTTATATACATATATTTATATACATATATATATATATATATATATATATATATATATATATATATATATATATATATATATATATATATATATATATATATATGAGCAAAAAATCACTTAGAACAAACGACCGTGTTATAAAAAATATTGATTTGCAATACAGAAACTAACATCTGTAGATTCTAAATCATTTTTGAGAAATTTATAATATGTAGTTGGTTGTCAGTTGATGCTAGTTCACTTGGAGTAGTGACTGCTTCTGGTCAGCAAACCTAGAAGCATTGGCAGATATACTCCTGTCCCAAGCTTTCCACTCCACCTTGAGCCAGCCCTAAAAGATAGATAAATCTATAACCACCCAATTCAAATTGGAAACCAGAATTTGTAAAGAATTGTTTAAATGAAATGTTAATATAATTTTTGACTACACTAAAATTTTGTTCCCAATATTAGGCTATAAAGGCAAATCAACAAATTAAATTCACCTCCAAAACTAATCTCAATTTAATATTAATTTCTAAAATTGCAAATCAAAAGCCAACAATTTTAATCATATTTTAACCTAATTAACAAATTAAATATATGTGATGAAGGCATCACTTAGAATATATGTTAAAAGGCCGAATTTCAATAAACAAGCAATTTATGGTCGACAATTGATAATTTTAATTAGAGTAGCCTATAAACAAACCTAGTTTCACGAGCGATTTTCAATTACTGTGTTCAAGGCTTTATTTTATTTTTTGACTTGAGGATGATAAAAGTCACCAAGAAATGTCACTACTATTGTGCCAGTCAATACAATGACCCACCTTATAGGGACTTCATAGGATGAAATAGAGAATGGATATGATAATTCCATAGCCATCACTGAGGTCGCCTCCACATTCATCAGACGAGGTGTAGAGTTAACTCAATTCTTCATGGTGCTACACTTAGTATTCACAGCACTGAACACAATGAGTCCCATCGTTGTAGAGTCCCGAAAAATGTCCAGCACTACGACGAAGAATATGAATCCATAAAATATCCAAAGGTAAGGTGAGGTGAGGAGAGTAATCACTCCTTGACGGTTGGTGTTGGACTGCTTTTCCGTTCCAACAGTGACTTCGAGGTTACTTCGTAGAGTTGTTTGGCTCGGAATATTCAGAAAATTAGGTAGTTAGTAGTTATCTTTAACTCCTCTTTACTTTGGTTTGCACAACGAAGGCTGAGGTCAGTTAATTAGCACAATTTTATTTACTGTGATTTAGGAAAAATAAAGCCTCAAACATTAATTGAACAAACCGGAATTAAATTAAAACAAACAAATTAAAAGAAACAAATTCAAAGAAATTATAAAGTAAACTACGGAGATAATCACCAATTCCAAGGAATGTTTCTCCATGTAAGGTAATTACCGATCATAAAGAAAATTTCTTAATCACCCAAAATAGCCATAAACTTTTTACAAAATGTTATAGGAATATATATTTAAATATATATATTTTAGACAATATATATATATATATATATATATATATATATATATATATATATATAAATATAACGTTTCTTTTATTCATTCAGCATAAAACTTGCTGCTTAGTTTCCCGTGATTTTTTGAGCAAACGTAAACATCCTTTTCTCACTTTGTCTTGATATTTTTCTTCAACGAAGACAAATTCGCATGTCACCCTCAGCGACGGATGAAAAATGTACACCACCCGTCACTCTGATTAATGATATTTCCATGATTCTGAATCCTGCGTTTTGCCAGAAGATCTGTTCTCCCTGGTTCCCCCTTGTTGTGTGTGGGTGGGTGTGTGGGTGGGTGTGTTTTGTGGATGTGGGGGGACCACTGACAAATGGATAAGTAAATAAATAAATCTTATAGATCAGCAGCGGTTCTTAGCCTGGGGGGCGTCAGCAATTTACAAGGGGAGCGAGAGCCCTATGGAAAAAATTAAAAATTCTCTAATCATACTCGTTATTCTCTTAACAAGAGTCGCTAAGAAGCAGTGTCAAGTATCTCAGTAATTCATTCCCAAAAGAATAAAAACACCCCTTCCCTTTCTCTCTTTTTTTTTTTCCTTTTAATCTGGGAGGGAATTTTACTCATAGATGCAAAGCGGGGGGACGGAAGGGCCACCTCTTAGAGGGGACGTGGTAATTAAAAGGTTAAGAACCACTATCATTGATGTATAACGAATAGAGATTAAATTAATCCTTTTAGTTCCGTTGGTGACGACACTAAATCATTATGTTATATCGAATTGAACTGAACTGAATTGAATACGGTATAGAATTTAGGCCAAAGCCAACCACTGGGACCTACGAGGCCATTCAGCACTGAAAGGGAAATTGACAGTAAAAGTTTGAAAGGTGTAACAAGAGGAAAACCTCGCACTTGCGCTATGAATCAATTGTTAGGAGGGAGTGGAGAGTAAGATGGGAGAGAGAGAATATGAAAGGAGGTACAGTAAAAGGAACGAAAATGGTTGCAGCTAGGGGCCGAAGGGACGCGGCTGCAAAGAACCTTAAGTAATGCCTACAGTGCACAGCATGAGGTACACTGACGGCACTACGGGTTTTTTATGCTATATCTGTCATCCCCGTACGAAATTGTCTACGCTGCGAGGTTCGTGTTTGATAAGTGGATGATATTGTAATACCCACCACTATTTTGAAAACAAAAGAATTACATTTACGTAATGCGTGTAGGTGCGTACTTACTTACAGTATGAAAGCACCCCTCCTACATATGGACACACGATGTATCTTTAATGTGTGTGCACATTGAAACATGACTTAATATTATAGTTCCGCATGCATGCACAGCCATCATGACTGCTCACGTAGACGAGCATGATAAACAAGGACCCCTGGACAGAACTGACATGACCTCACGCTCCGGCGGTTCATTCACTACTACGTCGTTATTCATTCGGTCCAAATATATTATATTCGAAGCTGATCCACAACAGAGTGGGAATCCTTCCAGCCTCTGATTATTTGGAGCCTGATACTTCGGGTAATCTAATTCTGGTGGTGATTAATGAGGGAAGGAAGTTTGGGGGCGCGGGAGAAGTTGAGAATCTGACGGATCGAGGGAAGTTGTGTGTGTAGAAGTTTGAAGGGCCAAAGAAAGGTATAGAGATGAAGTGCTGATAAACCATGTGTAAGGCTGTAATTTAATATTTGTGTACCGAATTAGGCAAGATATTCGACGGGGAAATTGTTGCCATTTGTGTAACTTTACATGTATTTGGTTTCGCTCCGAAGTTTGATAAAGTAACGAATATCAGTTTCATACTATTTTACTATAAGGTAAACAAGTTTTTATGACCTAATGCTACGAATTGCAATGTGAAACTTGTACGGTTTTTCATCTTGCCATTTGTTCTCTCTCTCTCTCTCTCTCTCTCTCTCTCTCTCTCTCTCTCTACTATTCTATGTGCCCTAAGATAAAACAAGGAAGATGTAGTGCAAGATAGATTAATGAAGTGACTGACAGTATATGTCAGCGGTTTGGCTGGGAGTGGCTGATGGCTTACTGATGCAAATTCTGGCCTAAGTTGATGAGTTGTCATTGCATGTGGAATTTATACTAGAGGGGTATCATAGCTTATTTGGTTATATATAATGGATGGTACATTACATACGGTATATTCATACACACATGCGTGTAATATATGTATATATATTATAATAATATATATGTATATATGTAAATTCATATATATATTTATATGTATACATAAATTATATATATATATATATATATATATATATATATATATATATATATATATATATATCATGAGCAAATTAATTTTTGTAATTAGGTATAGTTGATCATTACTCATGTCTGGTTAAAGCAAAAGTGTAATGAAAGGGCAGTTTCACTTGCGAAGGAAAGGTTCAAGGTGTTTCTGTCAATGTTATAAAGGCAGTTTAGGTTGATAAGAAAGAATTGAGGTTATCGTACGAAGGGAAGGTTAATGAGAAAATGGATCGGGTGGAAGACATTGAAACCAAAGAGTGAACTGTATTAAGGTCGTCACTAACATCCCGTTACACCTGCGCACTTATGCCTGTGCAGGCAAAACTGAACCCCTAATGTCCAGTTACACCTGCGCAGTTATGCCTGTGCAGGCAAAACTTTACTCACTAACCCTCAGTTATACCTATGCAGTTGTGCCTGTGCAGGCAAAACTTTACTCACTAACCCTCAGTTATACTTATGCAGTTGTGCCTGTGCAGGCAAAACTGAACCAGCTAACTTTCAGTTATACCTGCGCAGTTATGCCTGTGCAAGCAAAACTGAACCCACTAACGCTCAGTTATACCTGCGCAGTTATGCCTGTGCAGGCAAAACTGAGCCCACTAACTTTCAGTTATACCTGCACAGTTATGCCTGTGCAGGCAAAATTGAACCTCTAACGTTCAGTTATACCTGCGCAGTTATGCCTGAGCAGGCAAAACTGAATAACAGCACAGCAGGTTCAGTTTTGCCTGCACAGGCCGACTGTGCAGGTGTAACTGCACAGGTATAACTGAGCATTAGTGGCGGCCTTAAGGAGCATGCAGTCCCTGAGTCAACTTGTAGGGGGCACAGTGCCATCAGTGCATCTCAAGTGGTGCACTACAGGCATTACCAAAAGGTTAAAAAATACTCAGAGTAGCATGAGTCTAGAAATGGAGAAAGAAACCCACAGTTATGTATCGGTATATATACTTAAAAATAAATCTCTACGGGGAACTTTCGGGAATCTGTTCAATTCCCCTTTGAAAAAGGGGAATTGAACAGATTCCCGAAAGCTCTGTAGAGATTTATTTTTTAGATATTTGTATCCGTACAAAGCTGTGGATATGTTTCTCCATTACTACAGGGTGTTTGCAGCGTCCTTTCAGCCCCTAGCCCCATGCTGTCCAACCTCTCCAACAATTACTTCATAATACAACTGTGGGGATTGCTCCAAATTCCACCTTCAGATCTTTGAACTTCATCGCCATTATATTCTGGATATCTTTGTCTTGCTGTCCAGCCACTCCAACACACTCTTTTCAGAGCCTTG
The DNA here is from genome assembly GCF_040412425.1 of Macrobrachium rosenbergii. Classification (NCBI taxonomy): domain Eukaryota; kingdom Metazoa; phylum Arthropoda; class Malacostraca; order Decapoda; family Palaemonidae; genus Macrobrachium; species Macrobrachium rosenbergii. Next base: position 2,450,401 of record NC_089767.1, read on the forward strand.
GGCTTCGAATGGCCAAAAGTGGCCCAGTACTTGGCTTTGTAGGCTAAGTTTCATAAAAGTACCTGAGTCAGCAAGAAGTTTATCCCCGTAGGGGGGTAGTGCCGCTGGTGCACCTCACGCGGTGCACTATAGGTACTTCTTAAGGTTCTTTGCAGCGTGCCTTCGGCCCCTAGCTGCAACCCCTTTCGCTTCTTTTACTGTACCTCCTCTCATATTCTCTTTCTTCCATCTTACTTTCCACCCTCCCCTAACAATTGATACATAGTGCAACTGCGAGGCTTTCCTCCTGTTACACCTTGCAAACCTTTTACTGTCAATTTCCATTTCAGCCTAAATTCTATATTCAATTCAATTCAATTCAGTAAGAAGTTCAGGTACCTGTTTTAGTTCACAATCAAGTAGTGGCTTCCCGGGTGAAGTGCAGACGTATTTTAAGTCTCCAAAATTTAAGTAACTTGCAGAAAATCCACAAATAGAGCTTTCACAACTCAAGATATTTATTAGGAAGTTGTTGATAAGTTGAGTAATATGGCAGTCTTGTACATTATAGATATAGAAATATAATGACAGCGCAGACAACACGTTTGATTCATAAGGTAGCTTATTATTGAACACAGTGAACTTAATGTTGAATAATGAGCTGAAAAAATGTCAGAAATTTCCTAGGAATTGTTATACTATACTTCAGATACTGACAAGTAAAATAATATGAACGGAATAACCTTAACAAGGAAACGTAACTACTGTATAATGTTGCACATGTTCAGATAAATCCATGATTCCATGTGGAACATATGTTCTCTGTTGCCCTGTTTCCTCCCACCGAAAGTTTTTTAATACGAATAACAAAAGTGCTAAAGTAAATACAGCAGTTCCCTTTGGAAAGCAAGTAAAAAGTCAAGTTTTGACAATGAAGTTTCTGGACAGAAAAGTAAAAGCTTTTTGGTCGAAGGATTCACGTAGAAAAGTTGTTATTGATTTTCTTAAGCATTGAGAATACGCATCTCGCACGGTGCAATAAAGATGTTTGCCTCTAGGAATACTATAATGGCTGTTACCTTAGACATGTTGTGATGTACGTTGAAAGGAGTAAAAATTTTCAGGTTTTTGTTGTAAATGTATCTGTGGCTAATGATGAAATTAAGTAGGAATATCTCACAGATTTACTAACAAAAAAGTAATTTCTGCATAATCTATATACATTAAAAATACTATCGCAAAAAGAAGGTTAACCTTTCAGAATCTGGATGATCCATTGTAAGTGAAGATTGCCCAGGGATCTTCATCAGTGCTACACAGTTTGAATCCCAGGCAACTTGTGCAGTTGATACATTACTGTGAAAAACGTGTAACGTGAAGGACCTCTAAGAAATTCCTTTGTTTCACCTTCCTACAAGCTCTCTTTGTTTCAGCTTCCTACAAGCTCTCCTCAGCTCCAACCTCCCTTCTTATAGTTCTTATCCAAGTAGGTCTAGGGCTCACACCTCCACTGGTCATCACAGGAGCCCAGATGTTACTATCACGTACTATTCACCCTAGCATTTTTGAATACAAGCAAGTGCAGAAAGAACTTGGCATATGACTGATATGTGTTAGGCTAAAAAGCCTTCAATATGCAGGAAGCTTTAGAACTCATGCGTGGTCGAGTTAAATGGGAGCTATTGACGTGGTCTGTGTTGGTCACTTGAGTGCGTTGTTTTTTCAACTTTGATTTAATAATTAGAGCATGGATGGATGCGATAGTTTACGCCACTGCTTGTTAGTTGTCTGCAAAAAAGACTATTGTACCGACTTTGCCTGTCCGTCCGCACTTTTTTTTTCTGTCCGCACTTTCTCTGTCCACCCTCAAATCTTAAAAACTACTGAGGCTAGAGGGCTGCAAGTTGGTATGTTGATCATCCACCTCCAATCAACAAACATACCAAATTGCAGCCCGATAGCCTCAGTAGTTTTTATTTTATTGAAGGTTAAAGTTAGCCATAATCGTGCTTCTGGCATCATGGGCCGCGGTTCGTACGGCATTATATCGAGACCACCGAAAGATGGATCTGTTTTCGGTGAACTTGATTATACGATGTACAGAAAACTCGATTGCGCCAAAGAAACTTCGGCACATTTTTTACTTGTTTATTTTCATGAATCAACCTCCTTCCATCAAAAGGAAATTGATCTCATCGCTGAAAAATGCTTCCATAGTAATATAACACATATAGCGTGAAGATACAGATATTAAGTACTCTAGAACCCCGTCCGCATCACTCCAACGATCTTGCTTCATTGAAGAGAGATCTTGGGTATTGAAAAGGTTAGCTTGCTGTCTGCTTTCTATTACAGAATTTTTCTGATATTTTAGAATGTACTTTGCCCATGTCACGTGACAGAAAAACACAAGATACAAGCAGTCTTTTGAATAATACAAAAATGTTGAGTTCCCCATGTCACGTGACGGGAAAGCACAAGATACAAGCAGAATTTTGAATAATGAAAAAATAATATTGAGTTTCAGCTGGGAACACCAGGAGCAATCAACTAGAGGCAGGGTTTAGCGCCCCCCAGGAGGCGTTGAGCCACTTAGTATTGACGTATGTGACGCTAATGGCTCTCAATTAGGTTTGGAGGAGGTTTTGGATTCTCTATCGACTGCTGGCTGCTCTGTGAAGGAGGAGGAGGAGGAGGAGGAGGAGGAGGACGAAAGGTGGGGGAGAGAAGAGGCAGAGTATGAAGGACAGCTCAGCTCTTTGAGAGAAGATGGAGGCGCAAGGATCACGAATGAGATGTTGTTCTTGGCGTCTTTCGCGCCCCGTGATTCATCTGTCTGATCTGTGACGTCATGTTTGGCGCGCGGCCGGTGGATGTTTTCCTTCTTTTTTTTTTTCTTTTTGTCAGTCAGATTTGATGGGTGGTGATTGTGAAGTAGGAAATGTCTGTACTTACAGATTAGATGAGTATGTGTGTGTATATATATATGTACTTGTTCTTTAGAAATGTTATTTATTTTCATGAAATATAAGCTGTCAGGCCAAGCACTGAGGCAATTTCCTTCTTAGGGGGTTAGTGCCGTCAGTGCCCTCATGCGGGACAAGATGCAGAGAAAGAAGAGGAAGAAGAATTATAATTACTCCGACTTCGAGGCTTGAAACGTCACCCAGCCTCCTAAAATCAAACTCTTCCTGCAAACACGCATTTAATTTCTACCTTTTCATTTCCGTCCATTTGATATTTATGAAATCACATTTTATTTGTAACCACTGACAGTCAGTATCAAGGGATAATTCTGATTAGGCCAGTGGTTCTGAACATTTTTCAATGTATGGACCCCTTTGAAATTAGCAGTCAGCTCTCGCTCCCCCTGTAGCACTGCTGTAATAATAATAATAATAATAATAATAATAATAATAATAATAATAATAATAATAATTATTATTATTATTATTATTATTATTATTATTATTATTATTATTATCATCATCTCATTTTATTTTTTTCAGAAAAAAATATGCGTATATAAAAATATGCTTTGCTTTAGTTATTCATATGCATCCTCGCACCCCTTAGGAACCAGCTTGGCAACCCCTTGGGGTGCGAGCGCCCCTGGTTAAGAACAACTGACCTAGGGGGACAGTGCCGCCAGTGCACCTCATGAGGTTCACTGTAAGCATTATTAAAACGTGTTTGCAGCGTCCCTTCGGCCCCTAGCTGCAACCCCTTTCATTCCTTTTACTGTACCATCATTCACATTATCTTTCTTCCATCTTGCTATCCACCCTCTCCTAACAATTATTTCACAGTGCAGCTGCGAGGTTGTCCTCCTGTTACACCTTTCAAACCTACTGTTATGAACCAAACCTCGGTTCATCAGGTTCCATCATCAATTACAGAGAAATGGACTGGAAAGACTGGCAGAAGCAGAGACAACAACGGGGGAAAGGGGACACAACAAAACCAGAAAAATAACCTTAATACTAGTTTATTAACATTACGTAATATACATATTTACGCTTGAGTCAAGTCTGGCGTCAATCAACAAATAAATATACCACATCACACAACCAAAGAATCAGTCAAATAAAGATGTAGCAAAATTAGTTACTTTAAAATAAAACATCACCACGCAAGCAAAAAGTAACAAACACCATATAAAAGTGAACAACATTTCAGCTACACCAAACAATGATAAACAACACAGACAGCATAATGATTACAAATAGCATCAATTGACATAAATAATGGTATAACCAAAAATACACAAATATCTGAGAAATCAAGAAAGCAGCATAAATTACAGTCCAAATTATAAATACCAATTCACTCGTAATCAATTCATAAATATGTGTAATGATAATTGACAATCCTCCTACAGTGCAAAGCTGAACATCTACCCAGAGATGCCAAGACCACTAACAAGGGTCACAGAGGATGACCATCAAAGGTCATCGAGGATGACCATCAAACTACTGCCGTGAAGTCATCAAAACAGCCCCATGACGGCAAACAGGAACATCTCCACGAAACACAGATGTTCACAGCAGAGTCGATGCGACAGCCAAACTGCTGTCTCAGAGGAATGCTCCTCTCCACTGATGACTAGGGTTAGTCATTAAGTCATCCTCGAACTAGAACGAAGTGCACATCCTCGAATACTGTAGGGGCCAAGAGGTAACAGCTACCTGCTGTTAAACACCTCCATGCCGCTATGCTGTCTGGACCCTGAGTCCCTGAGTCGATGATTACCCAGACTTGACTGACGTTCTGTCGACGAAAGCAACAGACAAACTCTAACACAAAAGCACTAAAACCTCACACTACCTACTTTCAATTTCCTTTCCAGCGCTGAATGACCTCATAGGTCACAGTGCTTGGCTTTTGGCCTAAACTCTATATTCCTTTCCATTCCTTTATCATGCTGTCCAACCACTCCAACTCCCTCTTTTCACTGTCTTGAGCACTGAATGGCTAAAAGTGCCCCAGTGCTCTGCTTAATTTCATGAAATCAATCAATCAATCATTCACCGCGAGATTCACGTCAGGCTTATGTAATCTCATGCAAGTTTTTTTTTTTACTTTTATTTAAAAATAACAAAAATACAATATTTACATTATTTCAACAATTAAAATGTTGATGGCAGGAATTTTTCTGTAACAAGTTTTCTCCAGTATTTCCCCGTACAAAATTCCTATAAACCATCTCAAATAATTTAATCTCCCCCTAATAAAGAAACAAAAAGTGTCATTCTCAGTAATCCTCTGCAGACGGCTTATCCATATACAATAGATTTTTGACCATATAGTCCCTAGTTCTGTGATTAATTGCCCATTTACTGTTGAACAGCTTATTCTCTCTTTCTCATTACTGGAGCATTTCTCTCTTACTTGACCCTACCTTTGAAAACAGAAGCAGTCAGTGGCAGATCTGCTTTTATTTTATGTCCCACACTCTAGTTTCCCCCGTAGTGGGGTAGTGCCGTCAGTGCATTTCATGCGGTGCACTGTAGGCATTACTTAAGGTTCTTTGCGGCGTGCCTTCGGCCCCTAGCTGCAACCCCTTTCTTTCCTTTTACTGTACCTCCTTTCATATTCCCTTTCTTCCGTCTTACTTTCCACCCTCTCCTGACAGTTTATTCATAGCGCGACTAAGAGGTTTTCCTCCTGTTACACCTTTTAAACCTTTTACTGTCAATTTGCGTTCCAGCGCTGATGGCCTCATAGGTAGCCTCATAGGTCCCAGTGCTTGGCCTTTGGCCTAGATTCTATATTCAGTTCAACACTCTAGTTTCATCTCATGATTCTCATGAATTGGGCCTCCCACAACATGATCACGTTTCCACATAAAATTTCTAGTGTGCTCCTCACCAATTGGCTTATCAAAAATCGTAGAAATCTCGCTCACAGATTTTTTCGAAATTCTGCAAATGTTCATTCCTTGCAATCAGGTTGCTTGCGAGATCTTCCTTTGGTTCTTCACTCGATACATTAGATAATATAATATGTGAAAGCTTCTTAAGAATTTTTTATCGTTACCTTTTATCTCTCGCCCTCAGTCCCAAAATTCTCAACAATTTTCTTCTCCATAAATCTGCTGTCAGCAAATTGTATTCGTTCCAAATGCTGTCAGCAAATTGTATTCGTTCCAAACTTCTCTCTCTCTCTCTCTCTCTCTCTCTCTCTCTCTCTCTCTCTCTCTCTCTCTCTCTCTCTCTCTCTCTCTGTTCGATTCTCCGGCCGGCCAATGAAGAATTAGAGGAATTTGTTTCTGGTGACAGAAATTCATTCTTCGGTATAATGTGGTTCGGATTCCACAATAAGCTGTAGGTCCCGTTGCTAGGTAACCAACTGGTTCTTAGCCACGTAAAATAAGTCTAATCCTTCGGGCCAGCCCTAGGAGAGCTGTTAATCAGCTCAGTGGTCTGGTTAAACTAAGGTATTTAACTTCTCTCTCTCTCTCTCTCTCTCTCTCTCTCTCTCTCTCTCTCTCTCTCTCTCTCTCTCTTAAAACTCAGCACATTATGTGCAGACTCAATAGTCAGAATACGAAGAATTAGATGTGCAAGCGTTGAATACTTCTGTCTTCCTGGTGACCTCACTTCATCCACGTTTTATATTAATATGATCAATTATCTGCTGTGCTGTCTATCTCTAATTCATATTAGAGGATTCCGGTTCCTGTTTGAAATGATCTCTCAGTATTTTCCGATCAAAGTTCAAATTGAGGCTACGAAAGTAACTGAAAAAACCAAAATGATAGAAAGCCCCTGAAGATGGACGAAGATGGTGATGAGTTAGAAAGTAGATATTTCTTGCTTCAGAAATTTGGAAAATATTTTAGCGAATACATCCAGGCAATGATCTTTTGTCCACGACAATTTAGTTCATACCAGAGACCCGTTTTCTGATTCGTTAAACTGAATTTTACGTTTGCAAGAGCACATGCGTGAATGTACAGTAGAGTGGCCATCAACCCTTTCCTAAATGCGTTTGCTCTGATTCATTTTACCATACGTAAGTTTTCGTTTTTCACTTCTATTGAAAATGGCACATTTCTTATGTGCCTCTCCCATAGTGGGTTAATGCCGTTAGTGCACCTCGTGCGGTGCACTGTAGGCATTACTTAAGGTTCTCTGCAGCGTGCCTGCGGCCCCTAGCTGCAACCCCTTTCGTTTCTGTTACTGTACCTCCGTTCATATTTTCTTTCTTCCATCTTACTTTCCAATCTCTCCTAACGGTTGATTCATAGTGCATCTGCGAGGCTCTCCTCCTGTTTAACCTTTCAAACCTTTTACTGTCAATTTCCGTTTCAGCGCTGAATGACCTCACGGGCCTTTGGCCTAAATTTTATATTCCATTCTATTCTACTCTCCAGATTTCTAAAGCGATCGCCTAAAAATTTAATACAATATCTAATTTCTAACTCTTGACCACTTTCATCTATCTTCTTAAACTATTCTCAGATGTTTCTTTCATTTTCGTTTTTTTGGTTATATCTTTAGCCTCAGTTTGAACTTCACCTCTCCTATTGATACTACCTCCTGTTGTCCTCCTAATAATTGTTTCATAGTGCAGCTGAGAGGTTTTCCCCAAATAAACCTTTTTACTTTCAATTTACCTTTCAGTGCTAAAGGACCTCATAGGTCCCAGCGCTTCCCCTTTAGCCAAATTTCTGTATTCTATTCTTTTCTAATCCCAATCAGTTCCTTTTCTGAACTCTTTTCTGTAAACGTTCTTATCATCTTAATGCTTTCCAAGTAATTCCATACCCCTCTATACATATGTTAAATTAGCAATTACTCCTTCACTTTCCATGTGACCTACTATTGCATTTAAATCAGCACGTACACACACACACACACTATATATATATATATATATATATATATATATATATATATATATATATATATATATATATATATATATATATATATATATATATATATAGTGTGTGTGTGTGTGTACATACTGATGTGTGTGTGTGGTGAGCGAGAGAGATAGAGAGAGAGAGACAGAGACAGAGAGAGCAGTTTTATCTTGAGAGAGATCCAGTCCCTAGGAGGACGTTTCTTCCTTTGTAAACCGCGTAGGCTTAACGTAGGAATTCCAAGATCAGTTCCGAGGAGGCCGTGATTAATAACGGCGGGCATAAAAAACGAAGGTTATCGTGTCACAGATTTCTTCCGGGGAAATGATCGAGCTCCACAACGTCTCCCGTCTTAATGATGGTGTGATCTTTTCTCTGGCAGTCTGAGAGGTTTAGGAATACGCGATTTTGCGGTATACATACATACCACCTTTATATAAAGGCAATACTAGGAAGGAAAGTGAAACAACGGAGTGGCGCTAGGCCTTTCGACTTACTGTCTGCTACGTGAAGGACAGTAAGTCGAAAGACCTAGCTCCACTCCGTCGTTTCACTTTCCTTCGTGGTATTGCCTTTACTTATATATTCACATCACGTTCCATATTTTCGTGATTCAGTTATACATATACACATTTACGTATACTATTTGCATCTGTGCATCGATTTTAACAGAGATCTTTCGCATGCATAATTGATCCCTGATCCCCTTTATCTGCCGAGAGAGAGAGCAACCAGATTCTCTGTACAGCAGCACCAGTGTGCTGTAAATGTACCTCGCTGTCGAACCTCTCAGTTCCACAGGTCCTTTGTTCCTCATATCCTTTGGAAGCTTGAATTTCAAGTCAGTGACCCCTGTGGGGTGATTCCTTATGAAGAGGGTTCATCTAATAATAATAATAATAATAATAATAATAATAATAATAATAATAATAATAAATAAGTAATAATAATAATAAAAACAATTGCGCAAAACATTTTATTTTCTTTTCCTACAGTTGCCCCCTTTGAATGGGTGGTCCCGGGAAGGTGGTTGCTTTTTGGCTGTTTAAAAACAACGTTGGCTCAAAACATTTTATTTTCTTTTTGCCCTACGTCTCTGCACAATTTCTTTGAGATGGGTGGACTCGTGAAACACTAATACACAAGTTACTGCAGTTTCAGAATGATTCTTCAATGCTTTGAGTATTTAGGGGTCCCATTTCAGTAGGTGGCATATCTCATTTCGGAAATTTTCGTTGTCTCTCGGCTAAAGCCGAGAGCCAACGAAAAGCCGCCTGAAGACTTTTACCAACAACCACCTTCTGACCACCCTGCAAGGGTAGGTAAAAAGAAAATAAAATGTTTTGCGGTTGTTTTTATATGCCACCTACTGGACTCGCAAAACACTAATATTATTATTATTATTATTAGTTTTATTATTATTAGATGTTCTTCATAAGGAATCTTTCACAGGGGTCACTGATTGAGGGGCTCCAAAGGATATGAGGAACAAAGGACCTGTGGAACTGAGATCTGACAAAATCAGTAGCAAGGCAAGGGAGTATCTACCATTTTTCTGTTATGTATTTTTGCAGTCACTGCAGTCTTCCATTTTTGGCAGTATTCGCCTTCTACCTTTCTAGGTGATGGCTGTAGGTGCTAGTTCCGATTCTCACACATTTACACACACACACACACACACACACATGTAGCATTTGCATGTCCGCGTGTTTGTCTGTTTAATATTACACGTGCGGTACACGTAAACATAACGCTTTTAGGCCTACATGCATTATGGGCGGTTTGTACTGTATAAAACCCCCAAAATTCTCGACGGTGCTTCATTCCGTAATAAAAATTAGTTAACATTCCTTTTAGCCTTTCTCCTCCTCCCCCTCCTCCTCCTCCTCCTTCTCCTTCTTCTTCTTCTTCTTCTTCTTCTTCTTCTTCTTCTTCTTCTTCTTCTGCGGGCCAAGACACCGTCTCGACGGTGGGTGGGACCTCGGCCTAATATCCCTCAACCCCTTCATCGAAGGCCATTAGCGTCGACCATGTCACTGATAAAGTAGACAATTCGAGCGGCAGGTAAGCGGATTCTTTTATTAGTTTCTGATAATCTTACGGCCAATAATAAGATCTCTTTTTGGGGACGGCGTTTGGTGAGAATTAGAGGGACATTGAATATGGTTACTTGCCAGTATATGACTTGGTTCATATAACCGGGATTACTGCTTTAAAAAGATTAATTTTTAGTTTTCTGTAAACGAAAACTATTGTGCCGGCTTTGTCTGTCCGTCCGCCCTCAGATCTTAAAAACTACTGAGGCTAGAGGGCTGCAAATTGGTATGTTGATCACCCACTCTCCTATCATCAAGCATACCAAATTGTAGCCCTCTAACCTCAGTAGTTTTTATTTTATTTAAGGTTAAAGTTAGACATAATCGTGCTTCTGGCAACGCTACAGGACAGGCCACCACCGGGCCGTGGTTAAAGTTTCATGGGCCGCGGCTCGTACAGCATTATGCCGAGACCACCGAAAGATAGATCTATTTTCGGTGGCCTTGATTGTACTCTGTTGCGGCTGTACAGAAAACTCGATTGCGCCGAAGAAACTCCAGCTAATTTTTTACTTGTAGTAATTTGTTTTCATTTAAATTTCAGTCTCTGTTGCGTCTCTGTTACAAGTTCTTGGTGGATGTATATGAAGTCACACATTTACTACTGTATGTCCTGATGCCACATGAATATCAGACCATGTTCTTATAATTAGGAAGAGAATTGCAATGGTTTCAGGAACTGGAAAATACTGTATACGGAATCTGAAACATTACTTCGAATGTCAAAGGAGGAAATGTGATGTGTATGCGTCCTCCGTCGGCGGAATTACAAATGACACACTTCTTTTCACCATTCTTCCCACAAGACCGAGCCATCTCAGAACACCAATCCACTCTCCAACACCAAGCTTTTTTAAGCTCCATATTTATCACCCTTTCAGTTCTACTTTCACCAAATGGAGTAATTCCAACTTAGCTTCCACAGACACTTCAAGTTCCTCACTTCTCTTCCACATTCCGCGTTACCTTCCTTGCTTCACCTTTTGTCTCATGCATTGTATTTTCTCACAAATCAATCATTTCCATTCTTCCACCATCCATATCATCGTGATGACAATGATTTGACTGATGAAATTTAGTCCGTCAAGCCAAGCACTGGGGCACTTTAGACCATTTAGAGCTTAAGATACTGAAACGAGCAAAAAATGCGCCGAAGTTTCTTCGGCGCAATCGAATTTTCTGTACACCCGCTGCAGCGTATAATCGAGGTCACCGAAAATAGATCTATCTTTCGGTGGTCTCGGTATAATGCTGTATGAGCCGCGCCCCACGAAACTTTAACCACGGCCCGGTGGTGGCCTGGCCTATATCGTTGCCAGACGCACGATTATGGCTAACTTTAAGCTTAAATAAGATAAAACTACTGAGGCTAGAGGGCTGCGATTTAGTATGTTTGATGATGATAGTGAGGGCAGAAAAGTGCAGAGAGACAGACAAAGCCGGCACAATATAGTTTTCTCTTCAGAGAACCAAAAAGGGTGTTGGACAGCAAGGAAAAGAGATAGATCTAAACAGTAGCAGTTAGAGGCGTTGGACAGCAAGAATGAAGAAAGGCAGCGGGAATGGAGGTGAAGTCAGAGGCTGAAGAGTGGGTACATCTAGGGGCCGAAGGGAGGCTGCAGACACCCTTCAGTAATGCCTACAGTGTATCACGTGAGGTGCACTGGCGGCACTCATACCTTCCTACGGGGTCCTGGCCGGTTTTATGACAATAGTACTCAAGATTTCAGTTTGATATTGATTTTACGTAGTATGAACTTTCCCATGTTTCCTTGACTTAAGTTTTCAAATGACATTTATGTTTACCGATACAGATTTTATTCGCTTTAGTTATGTTTATTCGCGTTTTATTAAAGTTCTGCTTAGGGTTATTATTTATCATACATAAATTCATGCACAATGTTATATATATATTACCACAGGTGAAAAATAAGAGACGGGGTGTAGGTCCTGACCGGTTTCGACTTTATTTCCAAGCCATTGACGAAGGACTGATGCATAGTATTAGAGGTGTCACAAAAATATATACTACAGGAACAGTACTGACGAACATACACAACCGTTAGAGACTACATATCCAGCCACAGGCCTGTAATGTGTGATAAGTGAATCACGTACAAGTGTGATAATAATCATATATATATATATATATATATATATATATATATATATATATATATATATATATATATATATATATATATATATATAGTATATAGTATATCTATGTATAGTATATATAGTGTATGTGTAAATATGTATATATATTTATTAGTGTGGATATATAATATATATAATATATATATATATATATATATATATATATATATATATATATATATATATATATATATATATATAGAGAGAGAGAGAGAGAGAGAGAGAGAGAGAGAGAGAGAGAGAGCTTGAAAGTTGTGTTTAATTTAATCCTTGTGATTAGGGATTCTGAGGTAACTTATAAGCCTCCAGCCAACCAACTTAGGAAACTTTCTCTCTCTCTCTCTCTCTCTCTCTCTCTCTCACTCTCTCTCTCTCTCTCTCTCTCTCTCTCTCTCTCTCTCTCTCTCACACACACACACATACACACACACACATTCAATTATTTATGTAATCCTTTACTTTATTTAGAAAGTGGTGTGATGCAAAATTTCTTTGATGTAATAATATTATTTTGTGAAAATATAGAAAGGGGAAAATAAAATATTGTGGATAAAAAAGTTGAACTGTTTAGAAGTTTAGATTATGACTTTGAGGCAAGGCGTGTCTCTCCCCTTTCATAATTTCTCTCTCTCTCTCTCTCTCAATTTTAATTTTATCCCTTGTTTATAATTCCTATTTTCTCATGTGATTTTTATTCAGATATCCTTCTTTCTTATTTCTGTTAAGCTTATTCTCTCTCTCTCTCTCTCTCTCTCTCTCTCTCTCTCTCTCTCTCTCTCTCTCTCTCTCTCTCTCTCTCAAATTTATTTGTATCCCCTTCTCTTTAATACATATTTCTTCTGTTAAACGATCTCTCTCTCTCTCTCTCTCTCTCTCTTTCTTCACGCTACACTTTTCCTCTCTCGTTGTTGATCTATACCTCTATTCCATTAGCCTTTTACTAAGTCCTTCCTTCCTTCTCTGTCTCCCTGTCTGTCTCTCTCTCTCTTCCTTTTCTCTTCCTAATCCTTGCCCACATCCTCTTCCTTGTCTTCTGCATCCTCTTCCTTCTTGCCTCATCCTCCATCATCACCATAGTCATCATCGTCATCATCATCATCATCACTATCCGCTTTCTCATCAGAGAATCCCCGAGTGGCCGAATCTGTCGTCTGTCTATCGTATTTCCTATTTGCATTCGTCGCCGTTTTTCCTTTCTTTTGTGTATTTATTTTGTCCTCTCTCTCTCTCTCTCTCTCTCTCTCTCTCTCTCTCTCTCTCTCTTTAATATTCTGATATCTCCCTCACCTGATTTTTACTCAAAGATTCTTTCTTTCTTGTTCCGGTTAAGGTTATTCTCTCTCTCTCTCTCTCTCTCTCTCAATTTTATTCTTATCCCCCTCTCTATAATGCTTATTTTCTCCCTCATATGATTTTTATGCAGATATCATTGTCTCCTATTTCTGTTAAACTTATTCTCTTCTCTCTTCTCTCTCTCAAATTTATTTTTATCCCATTCTCTATAATTCTTATTTTCTCCCTCGTGATTTTTTATTCAGAGATTTCTTTTTTTCTCATTCTGTTAAATTTATTCTCTCTCTCTCTCTCTCTCTCTCTCTCTCTCTCTCTCTCTCTCTCTCTCAATTTTATTTTTATCCCATTCTCTATAATTCTTTTTTTCTCCATCATAGTTTTTTTATTCAAGAGATTTCTTTCTTTCTCATTCTGTTAAATTTATTCTCTCTGTCTCTCTCTCTCCCTCCCTCCCCGCCAGAGCCCGAGGACGGGGTATTTAAATTAGCTCCTGAAGGCGTCCTCTGGTCTTGATGTGGGATACCATTAATATGCCCCGAGGATAATGCAACATTCACGTAGTTATCACCGACTAATGATGCCGTTAATTACATACCTGCTCGTTAATCACGACTGAAGAAAACGATTGTGTTGGTTTGAGTCGTTTTTCATCGAGTGCTTTCTCCCAGAATCCAGATCATTTCTGGAGTCTGTTATTATTCTTAGTGAAGGTGCGTTCGTAATGCTACAAGGACAACATCCTTCTTCCTCCAACTCTCTGTTTTTATTCGTTTTTTGTTTCGTCTTTTATCCGTGTAACTCCCTTCACCTTCTTAGAAAGAAGGAAAACTATTGTGCCGGCTTTGTCTGTCCGTCCGCACTTTTTCTGTCCGCCCTCAGAGCTTAAAAACTACTGAGGCTACAGGGCTGCAAATTAGTTTGTTGATCATCCACCCTCCAATCATCAAACATACCAAATTGCAGCCCTCTAGCCTCAGTAGTTTTTATTTTATTTAAGGTTAAAGTTAGCCATAATCGTGCATCTGGCAACGATATACGATAGGCCACCAGTGGGCCGTGGTTTAAGTTTCATGAGCTGCAGCTCATACAGCATCATACCGAGGCCACCGAAAGATAGATCTGTTTTCGGTGGCCTCGATTATACGCTGTAGCAGCTGTACAGAAAACTCGATTGCGCCAAAGAAACTTCAGCGCTTTTTTTACTTGTTTCATCAAGTGCTTTCTCCCTGATCATTTCTTGAATCGGTTCCTCTTCTCAGTAATATTAAGAATATAGAATTGAGGCCAAAGGCTAAGCGCTGGGACGCACGAGGTCATTCAGCGCTGAGAGGGAAATTTACAGTAGGAAGATTTGAAAGGTGCAACAGGAGGAAAACCTCGCAGTTGCACTATAAAGCGGTTGTTAGAGCGGGTGGAAAGTCAAATGGAAGAAAGAGAATATGGACGGAGGTACAGTAAAAAGGAACGAAAGAGGTTGCAGGTAGGGGCCGAAGGGACGCGGCTGCAAAGAACCTTAAGGAATGCATACAGTGCACCGCATGAGGTACGCTGACGGCACTACCCCCCTACGGGGTCCTATTGTCAGTGACGGTGTTTGTAATGTTACAAGCACTGTGACTGTCTTCCTCTAACTCTGTTTTTATTGATTTTTTTGTTTGTCTTTTATCTGTGTAACTCCTTTCACCCTTTTATAATTTTCTCTATTTCTTCCTGGTTAACATCTCTATTACATACATTATATTTACTCCCATCAGGGTAGTGCCATCAGTGCACCTCATGCGGTGCACTCTAGGCATTACTAAACGGGTATTTGAAACACCCTCTAGCCCCCTTGTTGCACCTACCTTTTATCCTATGTTACTTTACGTCCATTCCTGCTTTCTTTCTTGCGTTTTGCTGTCCATCATCTCTAACTATTGCTTCTTGGAGCAAATGTGGAATTTTCTCCCAGTTTTACCTTTAGAGCAGGGGTGCACAACCGGCGGCCCACGAATTTATCATAGAAAACACCAAACATCACAAAGTATGCAACAGACATGAATGCTGTGCAACAAAATTAGGAAACCTTTTGGAGGCCTTTGAGAGCCGATTGAGGACCTCAAGAAAGAAGTCAGTGATTTGATGTTGTTCAGCAACCACTGTTCTGTATCTCCTGATGTGGCGGAATTCGAAACACAACTTGAACTGGTTGATCTTCACAACAATGACAACCTTCGTACTAAGTATAACGAAGGGGGCTTGCTCAACTTTTATAATTGTTTGGCCAAAGATCAATTTCCATATTTGAGAAACAAAGCTGCTATTTATGTAAGCTTATTTGGCTCTGCCTACACGTGTGAACAAACATTTAGTCTGCTCAACCAGAACAAATCAAGTATTCACAGCTGGCTAAGTGATCAAACTTCGCACCCTGACATAAAAAAGCTTGTGCATGAATCTCAGTGTCAAAAATCTCATTAAAACAAGACAGGTGAGCAACTGTGCTTTTTTGCCCTTAAACATATACAAACTATCTATTATACTTTATGTAAAATCTAGTGGCCCTCGATTAGATATACGTTTGATGATGTGGCCCTGAGTAGCCCAAAAGTTTGTGCTTCCCTGCTGTAGAGCCTCGTGCTATATCTCTGTATTTTTTTTCATGTCTTTATCTTGCTGTCCAACCACTCCAACCCCTTCTGGACTGAATGGCCAAAAGTACGCTAGTGCTTTGCTTGACTGCCCCTTAAGTAAATCAGTCAGTTAGTTATATTTATCACTTCTTTTATATCGTTCTAATTACTTTTCTGTAATCTGAGGGTGAAAATGAATGTTGAATGTAATCCGTTTGAAAACTGTAATGTGAACCCAACACCTACTCCTTCCGTAGGGGGCTAGTGCCGTCAGTGGTGCACTGTAGGCATTACTTAAGGTTCTTTGCAGCGTGCCTTCGGCCCCTAGCTGCAACCCCTTTCATTCCTTTTACTGTACCCCCTTTCATAGTCTCTTTCTTCCATCTTCATAGTGCAACTGCTTTGAGGTTTTCCTCCTGTTACACCTTTTAAACCTTTTACTGTCAACTTCCGTTTCAGTGCTGAATGACCTCATAGGTCTCGGTGCTTGGCCTTTGGCATAAATTCGATATTCAGTTCATCAATTCAATTCAGTTCAATTCCATTCTGTTCAGTCCAAAGCCTATTCGTGTAATACCATCGGTTTTCCATATAATCACGTTATCCAGGATTAGTCCAGATTATCAGTTTGAGTCTCCTATCATCTTCGTGGGTTATGAGTCTAAGTCCCGCCTCCTAAGAGGCTTATCGCGCCGGAACGGAACGAGTCCTGATGAACCACTAAATCCGGACGTTTAAGAGAAAACGCCGCATTTGTCTCCTCCGATTACCGGGCTTTGTTTTGAATGAATGTTGCTTCTCGTTCTCCAGATGATAAACAGCCTCCTCGGATGGTGCTGATTCTCGGTTCGCTGCGGCCCTTCGCGGAATTGTGGTGGAAATGCGATGCATAAGCTTGCTCAGGTTGGAAGCGGTTTAAAGCTTTCTAATAAAAATGCAGAAAATATATATCATTTTCTCGTTAGTTATATTTTACTTTTGCTAAGGTGAAAGTTCGGTTTGTGCTTGATTCGTAAGTTGATTTTGTCGTGAAAAAGAATTTCCATTGTCTCATACTACTCGTAGGGGGGTAGTGCCGTCAGTGCACCTCACGCGGTGCACTGTAGGCATTACTAAATTTCTTTGCATCGTCCCTTCGGCCCCTAGCTGCAACCTCTTTCATTCCTTTTTTTTCTGTACTTCCGTTGATATTCTCTTTCTTCTGTCTGACTTTCCACCCTCTCTTAACCATTGTTTCATAGTGCAACTGCGAGGTTTTCCTCCTGTTACAACTTCAAAACCTTCTTACTGTCATTTTCCGTTTCAGAGCTGATTGACCTCATAGGTCGCAGCGCTTGGCCTTTGGCCTAAATTCTGCATTCCAATTCCAGTTGTCTCAAACATATATTTTAATTGGGAGAGAAATAACCCGAGGCTTTCGATTCGGCTGAAATCACTAAAAAGATAAACAAAATATGTTTAGAGTCTCGAGACTCTTGCCTTGTAAACAACACTGCTATACACCCGCACGCACAGGAAAGATGAATACAGTAGGCTATTCTTTAGTTTGCTGATAAAAGTGGTGCTGTCTACATCGGTCAATTATTATTAACCTCATATCTACCCTACTATTGGGGACTCTTTTGGAAATTTATTTTTCTATACTTTTAGACTGCCACGTTGTTGTTATGGAACGCAAGTCATTGGAGCCATATGTTCAAGAAGGGACTGGCTAAGGAAACCTGTTATCAGAACTATCTAACTTAACGCACCCTAATCTAACTTAACCTATTAGCCTTCCACCCCCAGTGAAGGAAACTCATTTTAACCAAAAGTTTATAACAGTCTTTTTGGAACGCGATAGCATTCCAGGATCGCCAGCATACGAAAACATATCAATTCTGAGGTTAATTACGGTGGACAGACAATAAAATAACGGTAAATTGTTAATAAGCAACCAAAATACTATAAGAAAAGTCAATTTCCAAGGTAATACCCGATGCGAATCAACCCCATAGTTCTACCTTGAGTTTCTGTTAATTAGAAATGAATTTGATTATGTGTTAGTGCAATTTAGATGAGAAGCTCAGGTTGACTGATTTAATGTCAAGAAGAGGAGGGGAGAGGGAACAAATGTTCCAAGATGAGGGCCACTCTTGAAAAAACAAAAAGTCATGTGGGCCACCTGTATGTATGTATACATACATACATTGTTATAAAAGGAATATATATATGTATAATATACATATACATATATATATATATATATATATATATATATATATATATATATATATACATATAATACTGTATAGCAGAATTAGAGGCCCCCTCCACAGAACAAATGGAAAGTTATAAAGGGCTATAGCCTGTCTCCAAGTACATTATTTTAAGTGAAGGAAACTTTTCATTTTACATTTTTGTATTTTCAAATGGAGTCAGATACAACCATGGCTAACGATGAGGAAATCAGATGGATTGACTGAATGGGCGATAACATTCAGAGAGGCCAGGATCTGGTGCATCCTTCATTTCACGTTCATGGATAGCTAAATACATTAAAAGAAATGAAATTTTGTTAAAAGAAACTGGTTATGACTGTCACAAAAAGAGTGAGAATCTTAGAAGGACAATAAAATACATCGGTAAATTGTTAGACCAAGAAAGTCTTTATGTAAATTGGCGCTTGAACTAGATACAAAAAGGGGAAAGAATAGTTATAGTGCTGTATATCGTGAGTTGAAAAATCTTTCAAGCCATTTCATGTTATGCAAGCCCAACATCACTCAGCAACAGAGAGAAGATATGGTTTTGTGGTTCATTTCTTAAAGATTTCTGTGACTTTCTCCATGTTGCTGCATCAGATGAATTCTTCATTTAAGTCAGGAAGCCAAAATAAAAATGACATCATTTGATTAGTTTTGATATCAGTGATGACGCAATTTCGCCAAGATGAAAAGCTGAATGTTTGGGAATTTTTCTGTTTCACAGCCAAACGGTTTGGATCATCAAAGAAAGAGGACAGTCATGGAAGAATACTTCAGAGAAAGCTTAGTGGTGGGTATTTCCTTTCCTCAGAGATCCTGAAAATGTGTTATCTGTTGAAGAGGATTTTTATGATAAGGCACCATGTTTCAAGGCTCTTCAGACACAGGAGCTGCTTTGAAACAGGTTGTCTCAAGTGAATTTCCAGGTAGCCTGACCTGGAAAACATTGTAGTATCTTAAAAACGTGTTGAAAAAGTGAACATGATGGTATACTAAGCCCGACCTTTGTAAGAGAGGTAACTGAAGTGCTCAGGGAAATGGAGTTTGAGTCTCAGCTTTTTGCAATTTGCTGAAATCATATCAAGAATGCATGTACAGACAGATGCCACACAAAATATTAAATACTCAGAGAGAAACTTGAATAAATACCTGTTCTGAATTACTTTTGTTTTTGTCCATGTATTTTAGTTTATGTGTAGAGAGGGGGTAATTTTGAAACACCCTGTATATATATATATATATATATATATATATATATATATATATATATATATACTGTATATATATATATATATATATATATACATATATATATATATATATATATATATATATATATATATATATACTGTATATATATATATATATATATATATATATATATATATATATATATATATATATATATATATATATATATATATATATATATATATATATATATATATATATATATATATATATATATATATATATATATATATATATATATATATATATATATATGTCACACAACAGACCCCAATGAAACTTTTCTTTGTAGTTACTGATTTTGCAAGGAATATTTCTTTTATTCAGGATAAGCAGTAAATCTAATTTTATGATATTACAAAGATAAATAGAATTTTACTTATTTTTCTCTAGCGGGCCACTTTCAAAATCAAATGGGCCACTTTTGGCCCACGGGCATGGGTTTGGATGGCCCTGATATAGTCGAAGGGAAACTGAATGTAGGTAGTACAGTAATAGTTTTAATAGAAGATGAAAGGTGTGAAATGTTGTCTGTGTATGTTCTGGGCATATCACATGGGAGGTATTCCGACTCGTTCAGAATAAGTATAGCATTTCAAATCGCAAAGTGATCGTATAGCCTAAACGGTTTGAAATGTACTGACCTAATCGTAGCCTAAGTTTTATGCTACAACAACCAGGTTACTTCAAATATATTATTCCAACCCACAATCAAAAAAATATTGCATTGTGTATATTATCCAAGACATAAATGGTACAAACTTACTGTTAATTCAAAGGGTGCATTTGATATTCTTAACCTGAACTGAGATTGGCATGAGCACAATCTTCACTTCATAATCCTCATCCAAAGGACACTCCAAGAAATTCTCCTTACATTTAGATATGCATATCTCCCAAAGGAAATCTCCCTAAATGAACTCTCAGATGAAAAGGAATACTTAAGTGAATTTGAAGGCACCGACAACTGTGGCTAAATGTCCTGGGTCCTTCCTAGGCACAGCTACACTGGACCAGAGCTGTAACGAGACTGACTTCAGACTGTCGTTGACCAACACCAAACGTTCAATTAACAACCGAACCAACAAACAAACGACGACCAATACTTAAGCACTATTACACGTATACTTAAAATCAAATACACAAAACAGCCAAGCACAATGCTTCTTCACAACTAAATACAAACACAACAAAACACAATACCCTTCTTTCACATAGTACGCATTTCCACTTTACGTAAATAAGGAAAACACAAAACTATACCACAACTTGCGGAAAAGTACAATCTCTCTTGTCGAAGTTTCGAGAGCAGGTCTGAAATGTTGTCTGTGTATGTTCTGGGCATATTACGAGGGAGGTCTGAATTAAGTATACCTTAGTTTAACCAGACCACTGAGCTGATTAACAGCTCTCCTAAGGCTGGCCAAAAGGATTAGATTTATTTTATGTGGCTAAGAACCAATTGGTTATCTAGCAACGGGACCTACAGCTTATTGTGGAATCCGAACCACATTATAACGAAAAATGAAATCTATCACCAGAAATAAATTTCTGTAATTCTTCATTGGCCGGTCGGAGAATCGAACGCGGGCCCAGCAGTGTGCTAGCCGAGAACGATACCAGCCGGTACAATGAGGAACTGAGGGAGGTCTGAAATGTTGTCTATGTATGTTCTGGGCATACCACGAGGGAGGTCTGAAATATCTATGTACATTCTGGGCATACCACGAGGGCGATGTGTGTAACGCACTCAAGAAGTGACAGTACAAGCCCGTTGGGGATTACCGCAAAAAAGTAAACAAAAGACTATAACAATCATAAAGATAATGACCCCCAAGAAATATTAGTCCAAGATAACGATCCCCGAAAAACCTTTGGGGGTCACTATCTACGAAAGATCCAAAGAATCGTGTAAACAACTATGCCACCATTAATATACTTATTACAAATGTATATGGTCAAGAAGAGTGGGTTGGATACGGGAAAGATATGAACAGCTTATGATCAGAAGATAGAGGAAATATGGATATGGCTACAGATACCAAGGGAGGAGTGTGCAAAATTCAAGGACGGATTCTGCAGTTCAGTGTTGACCTGCACAGACACCTCAGAAGATTGATTAAAAGTGGTAGGTGGCGGATGATGAATTTATAAGTTGTAAAGTTCGAGTGGTTGTTTGAAGGGAACAATCGTAGTTCGATTGTTTCTTTCCTTTGTTGTCCATCCTGTGTTGCTATTTCGCCTCTTTGGCAGTGGAGGTGTCGTCGAAGGAGTGTAGGGTGAGAGAGAGGAGGAGCAGTCACTCAGTCAGTCAGCGCCTCAGCGGTCGCTAGCGAGTCAAGTCTCTCAGCAGCAGAGCCACAGGTATGCTTACCTGAGGACCAGTGTGAAGCAGCGTCAGGTATTGGACATCTGGATATTTGGTGTGAAGCCGTCGTGCGGAGTATGACTTCAAGTAGGCAGTCAACAGTCTTTAGGCAGCATCAGCGTGTTTTCGACGTTGGAAGAACATCATGTGGAGTGTGACCTTATTTGGGCAGCTTTGGTGTGTTTTCGTCGTTTGGGCAGCGACATTGTGTGGAGGGTGACCACATTGGCAGCGTGGGGCTGTATTGATGACCTGTGAATGATCGTCTATTGTTGAGGCTTTGTTGTAAGCTGCAATCTCCTCGCTTGAGGGTGACCTCAGGGGCAACGTGGTGATGTCTTGACGACCTGGGTACGGTCATCTGTTGTTGTGGTTTCGTTTTGAGCTGTAA
Organism: Macrobrachium rosenbergii; assembly: GCF_040412425.1. Taxonomy (NCBI): domain Eukaryota; kingdom Metazoa; phylum Arthropoda; class Malacostraca; order Decapoda; family Palaemonidae; genus Macrobrachium; species Macrobrachium rosenbergii. The sequence continues at coordinate 2,472,670 of NC_089767.1, forward strand.
TCTCAGCGTGTGGAGATTCGCCCCTTTAATTTAACCAGTTGGTGGTAATGTTGAGCCCGGTAGTATCTATAAGACCTATGATAATTGAATGTATGTAACTTTGTTATAGTTATGTTAGAATTTTGGGTTTTGAGTAGTCATTGTGATTGTCATTTAATGATTATTATCTTAACGAGCTGTTTTGTTTTTGAAGTTCAGAAACGAGTTTCAGGGTCATGCATTAAGTGTTTTTGAGACTTTCTCTTAAGTAAAGTTTTTGCTGCTTATAAGTGTAATGTCTATTATTTTGAATAATGTGGAGTAATGACTTAATTTTCATGCTGACCCATTTTGGATGTGATTGTTTAGTTTTGCTGCCATTTCATGTTGAATAAGTATTTAATTTTGTCGCTGATTTGCTGTGAATATTTAATTTTGCTGCCAACTCGTTATCAATAACTTTATTTTTGAAGCTGACTCATTTTTGATTTGTGTAATTTTGATGTTGATTCATTTTTGAATAAGTGTTTGAGTTTTGCTGCGGACTCATTTTTGAATGTAACTATTTAGTTTTGATACTGATGCATTTTGGATAATAAATGTTAAATTTTGCTACTGAATCATTTTTAGTAATGCAATTCTCGGCAATTGACTCATTTTTATTGCTGTGATAAATTAGTATTAAGTCACTGTTTGGTTTTGCCTTGAATCCTCTCTCCCGTGTCTCTAATATGCTGCCAGTTGAACCCAGTTCCGCTCTTATTTTTTTTTATTAAGAACCTATAGAAACAAGGGTGGGTTCATAAAGTTTACTGAAAAATGAAAGATTGAAATGTAGTTGCAGGAGAAGAAAGAAGATAGATGATTATATGTATAATGTATGAAAAACAAAGGGAGTAAAATATTTTTGGGTAAGCCTGAGCAAGCACTTTTAGGAGAAAAGAAAGCTGTACTTGAAGGAAGTAAATGCAATTGGGAATATTAATGAGCAAATGGATCTCGTAGTAAAAGATGCACCTGGGAAGGTATTGTTTGAAGCGAGTGCAATTCTGTCTCATTTTTAAAAATTAATGAATGTGGATGATGGACGGGGGCTAGACCCATTAATGCAAGAGTAGAAGAGGTTCATGTAAAATTAAGAATGCTTGTGGAAGCGACTGTCCAAAATTTAATGAGGGCAGTAAAAAGAATGAAAAATGAAAAAGAAGGAATTGTGATTCAGTAGGTTGTGGGAAAGATTGAAGGTTGAAAGATTTAATGAGAGGAATAATTATTTGTGTGTAAGATGGAAAACGTGAGCGGTAACAGTCAAATACAGGCCCAGTAGTCGGGTGGTACCGTCAGTGCATCTCACGCGGTGCACTGTAGGCATTACTCAAGGTTCTTTGCAGCATCCTTTTGGCCCCTAGCTGCAACCCCTTTCATTCCTTTTGCTGTACCTCCACTCATATAATCTTTCTTCCATCTTGCTGTCCACCCTCATTGTGCAACTGCGAGGTTTTCCTCCTGTTACACCTTTCAGTGCTGAATGACCTCATAGGTCCCAGCGTTAAACCTTTTGCCTAAATTTTATATTCCATAAATATAGGAGCGTATTCGGTACTTAGTATACTTCTGGAGGTGTATGGAAGGATTTTGATTGAGAAAGTAAGACTTATAGCAGATTTTTCTTTGGGGCCCTCTTGGGTGTTTAGTCTGTTACTCTGTCCATGAGAGTTTTCAACTGAAGAGATAAAGAAAGAAAGAAAGAAAGAAAGAAAGAAGAGAAAGAAAGGAAGAGCAATGCAGTTGTTGAAAGAAGGAGGATGGTTAGAGCAAGTCACTGGTATAAAAAATTGTGCAGGGAAATTTGAGAATAAAAGGAAAAATTTTCCTGTGACACTATAGACCTAGTAAAAACCTGCAATAAAATTGATAGATACATTTTGAAAGGTGTTGAAGAGACATTGTAGGGTTAAAGCATTTTGTTGAGATCGGTTAAAACGTTTTATGATTAAATCACCATATGATAGAGCATGTAGATGAGAGGATGACTTTTTTTTACTGTAAAAATGGACTCAGACAAGGGTACCTTATGTCCTCATTCCCCATACGGGGCTAGTGCCGTCAATGCACCTCACGGGGTGTACTGTAGGCGTTACTAAAGGTTCTTTGCAGCGTCCCTTCGGTTCCTAGCTACAACCTTTCATTCCTTTTACTGTGCCTCCATTCATATAATCTTTCTTCCATCTTGCTGTTCACCTTCTAACAGTTGTTTCATAGTGCAACTGCGAGGTTGTCCTGCTGTTAAACCTTTCAGACCTACTTATTGTCAGTTTCCCTTCCAGCACTGAATGACCTTATATGTCTCTGCGCTTGGCCTTTGTCCTAAACTCTATGTTCCATTCCTTATGTCCTCACGGCAAGAAGTCAGGAAAAGGTCAGTGGATGCAAAGTTGTCAGATAAGAAATGGGGTCATGAATGAGATTTGGTGTGGCTATTTAATGACGATAGTGATTAGTGACTATAAAGAGACACTGCCGAGACTAGTGAAAGCTTATGAAAGCACTAGTAAAAGATGAAAATTCAAAGTGAGTGTGAGTAAGAGTAAAGTTATGAAGGAAGACGGAGGAATGTAGATTGATTATGTGGATGGAGTGAAATGGCTATTATTATAGGAACTTGGCCATAAACCTAACAGTTGATAGTAGAATAAGAGAAGAGGCGATTCACAGAATGGGTGAAGTAGAACAGTAGCAGGGAACGTGCAAAGATCTAGAAGGGGAGGGGAAGGGAAAACGGGGACGGGAGGGGGAAGGAGGAGGGGAGTTACACAACACACACAGAAAGGCATTCAAGGAAATTAATATAATAGACTGCTGTAATTTATCGTTGTGTGTTCAAAACCTGAATAAAACGAAATAGAACTCATAAACTCGGTTTTATGTTAACCAATACGAGAAATTTCAAAAATTTACCATGAAAAACATTCGCCAAAAATAGACTAATTTATCTGTGAATGTTTTTACACCATGTGAACTAAACTACGAAAAATGACTTTTCCGATGATATAATGGCTTACTGATAATTTTGCCAGCTATTGTGGGAACGAAGAGAGGTATTTTTAGTTTTCTGTGAAAGAAAGCTATTGTGCCAGCTTTATCTGTCCATCCGCACTTTTTCTGTGCTTCCTCAGATCTTCAAGACTACTGAAGCTAGAGGGCTGCAAATTGGTATGTTGATCATCCACCCTCCAATCATCAAATATACCAAATTGCAGCCCTTTAGCCTCAGCAGTTTTTATTTTATTTAAGGTTAAAGTTAGCCATGATCGTGCGTCTGGCCCCGCTATAGGCCAGGCCACCACTTGCCCGTGGTTACAGTTTCATGGGCCTCGGCTCATACAGCATTATACCAAGATCACCGAAAGATAGATCTATTTTCGGTGGCCTTGATTATACGCTGTACAGAAATCTCGATTGTGCCGAACTTCGGCGCATTTTTTACTTGTTTATGAATAGGAAAGGATTTTTCAGCTTTCTCAAAGCTGGGTAATTGTAATTTATCCTCATATGCTTAAAAAACAGAAAAAAAATAAAATGTCCAAATGACGAGTTTAAGCCAGCCGATAATATTACCTTCTATAGCGTGGAATATTAATCTCGAACACAACTAATATAGTTTATAGAATTTATTTTGCGCCATACGAAACTAATATAGATTGCTTTTCGAATAGTTTGTAGTTTATTGATAATTATGAAAACTGCTCTGCAGTGATACGCCAAACTTACGCAATTGTCCTGTGATTTTGTGTGTGTGTGTGTGAGAGAGAGAGAGAGAGAGAGAGAGAGAGAGAGAGAGAGAGAGAGAGAGAGAGAGAGAGAGAGAGCAGTTTGCGTATGTGATACTGAGTTATTCTCATACGCAAATGATGTCCTGTGATTTTATGTCTGAGAGAGAGAGAGAGAGAGAGAGAGAGAGAGAGAGAGAGAGAGAGAGAGGCAGTTTGTGTGTGTGATATTTAGTGCTCCTCACCTGAATAAACAATTAAATGCGTAAAATTACACAGCTAAATATCTAGATTGAAATAAAGCAAATAGAATTATGCCGTAAACAAACAAATATCAAACTATGTATCTATTGCTCAGTAAGTCACAACAAAAGTGAGGCCAGGACTATGAATTTCTATTGATAGCCTGAAGCCTTTGTCTTCAAAACTTTTAGGTATGTGTACAGAGAGAGAGAGAGAGAGAGAGAGAGAGAGAGAGAGAGAGAGATTTAAATGTGTACCTATATATATATATATATGTATATATATAATATATATGTATATATATACACATATATATGTATATATATATTTGTCTATATAAATGTGTATATACGTATTTATATATAAATATATATATATATATATATATATATATATATATATATATATATATATATATATATATATATATATATATATCTATATATATATACATATATATAAATATCTATATATATCTATATATATATATATATATATATATATATATATATATATATATATATATATATATATACATATACATATAACGAATCCTACAGGAAAATGACAGGCAGAAGTTCAGTACCAAGTGCTTTCACGTTTATTAACGCATCGTCTCGGCACAAATGAGACGCAGATGAAAAGAAGGTTACAAAGTAAACAAAAAGAACAATAATACCAGACGGTCAATTGTCAATGGGTAATAAACAGAAAGATATCCAGGATAATCCGGGATCAAGTAGTCACAAACTAAAACCATAGACCTAACTACAAGGGATACGGAAGTTTAGCCATACGAAATCCAAAAACATGAATAAAATTGAGTATCAGATGGTTAATTGCCAAGGGTAAAAAGCAAAAGGGTAATCCAGGAAAATCCGGGATCACGCGGTCACAAACTAGAATCAAATACTTAACCATAAGAGATACGTAATCTTACCCATTCAAATTGCAGAAACATCTTTAAAACTGAATACTAATTTTGATTATATTTATCGACAACTTTTTTTTTAACTATGAAGGCATCAAGTTTAAACAAACCAAGACTTAAATTTAGAACACTTTCATTACTTGACTTGATAAAACAAGATTCAGTGATATTCCTTTTAACTGTGCCGTTGCACGGGACTAAAGATCTTTCTTCACTCCAGTTAATAGGATGATCCAAATCTCTCATATGTATGAATAATGCATTCGATATTTGGCCAGTTCTCACAGAATATTGGTGTTGTTTGATTCGGCGTGAAAGTGATTTTCCAGTTTATCCATAATATATTTTACCACACTTTTTACAAGGAATTTCATGGACGTAATTTTTTATTACTAAACTCTTAACATTAAAATTACTGAAAACAACATTTATGTTGAAAAGCTTTAAAATTCTAGGAATTTGTAAAAACCTTTCATCATACGGTAATTTGAGAATATTATGCTTGCTGAATTCAAGTTTGTTATTAGTTAAATAAAATGTTTTCCTGGCTCTTTTCCATGCTACATCTACAAAGGTCCTTGGGTATTTAAGTTTCAAAGCAATATCATAAATAGTTTTGATCTCAGCATCAATGAACTGCGGGCTACAAACGCTTAAAGCCCTTAAGAACATTCCAGAAAAGACAGAGAATTTAACATTTTGATGGTGATTGGAATAATAACGAACAAAAGAGGCAATGTTAGTTGATTTTCGAAAGACTGAAAAGGTGGAATTTCTATCATGTCTATGGACAGTTACATCAAGAAAATTCAAATTACAATTTCTTTCTTCCTCTACGGTAAATTTTATAGAAGGGACTAAATTATTTAGCTTAACCAGAAATTCCTGGAGATTTTCGTGAACTGGCCAAATACAGAAAATATCATTCACCACATACCTTCTAATAAAACACGTAACTAAAAATAAGTAACAAAAACACAGTACTTCGTACTTTACACTATTCGCCAGTCAGTGGAGCGAATTTTTATGACTGCCGAGCGCAAAACCCGTAACGTTATCTTCATTTGATTACGCCCTGAAAACATGCTGTTCATGATAGGGTACTAATTATATTTTAGTTTTGAGACTGAATAGTTTTTCTTTATTCTTACATCTTCTAACTGGATGGCAGCAGAAACAGATAATCCAGACAGTCAGTGGAAGTCAGGAGACTACAGTTATCAGATAATCCAGACAATCAGTGGAAGTCAGCCAACTGTAGAAATAACCATAGTTTACTGTAAACAAATATCTGGTAAAGATGAAGGAATTAAAATTATACAGATATTTGCAAAACTGCTATAAATTGACTTTCCAGTGATATATACTTTACTGCTGTTTATGTCACGTGCATGTGTGTACGCTTATGCTGTGGAATTATCTATGTTGCTCAGGCATGATACTCTTCTGAGTTGGGTTATGACCAGGAGGGCATTCCTTGAAACAAAGACTCAAGAAAAGGCTGTATACTACTGCAGATTGTGTAGAATCCTCAGAAACAAAAGCTATATACTGCTGCAGGTTGTGTAGAAACCTCAGAAACAAAAGCTGTATAATACTGCAGATTGCGTAGACTCCTCAGAAACAAAAGCTATATACTGCTGCAGGTTGTGTAGAATCCTCAGAAACAAAAGCTGTATACTACTGCAGATTGTGTAGAATCCTCAGAAACAAAAGCTGTATACTACTGCAGATTGTGTAGAATCCTCAGAAACAAAAGCTATATACTACTGCAGGTTGTGTAGAAACATCAGAAGCAAAAGCCGTATACAACTGCAGATTGTGTAGAATCCTCAGAAACAAGAGCTATATACTACTGCAGATTGTGTAGAATCCTCAGAAACAAAAGCTGTATACTACTGCAGATTGTGTAGATTCCTCAGAAACAAAAGCAGAAACTCTTTTTCAGAAACAAAAGCTGTATACTGCTGCAAAGAATCAGAAACAAAAGCTGTATACTAGAGAATTCTCAGAAACAAAAGCTGTATACTGCTGCAGATTGTAGCCTCAGAAACAAAAGCTGACTACTACAGATTGTGTAGAATCCTCAGAAACAAGAGCTATATACTACTGCAGATTGCGTAGACTCCTCAGAAACATGTATACTACTGCAGATTGTGTAGAATCTCAGAAACAAGAGTTTCCTTGTTTCAGAAACAAAAGCTATATACTACTGCAGATTGTGTAGAATCAGAAACAAGAGCTAGAAATCCTGCAGATTTTAGAGAAACAAAACAATTACTGCAGATTGTGTAGAACTCAGAAACAAGAGCATAACTGCAGATTTGTAAAATTCAGAAACAAAAGCTCACTGGATCTTGTCAGAAACAAGAATCATTACCATCTGCAGATTGTGGAAGGGTGAAACAAAAGATTTTGCAGATTGTGTAGAATCCTCAGAAACAAGAGACTTTAGTTTCTTGTGGGAAACAAAAATGATACTGCAGATTTGTCAGAAACAAGAGCCATACTACTACAGAGTGTATGAAACAAGAGGTTATTCTGCAGATTCGTAGACTCCTCAGAAACAAGGCTACTACTGCAGAGTTGTCTCAGAAACAAAAGGAACTGCTGCAGATGTGTAGCCTCAGAAACAAAAGCTACTACAGATTGTGTAGAATCCTCAGAAACAAAAGCTATATACTACTGCAGATTGGTAGACTCAGAAACAAAAATATCTCTACAGATTGTGAGAATTCAGAAACAAGAGCTTTCTAGATGCAGATTCCTGTAGACTCCTCAAAACAAAAGCTATATAACTGCAGATTTTCATCTCAGAAACAAAAGCGTTCATGCAGATTGTGATATAATTGTTTGAAACAAAAGCTGATACTACACAGATTGTTGAATCTCAGAAACAAGTCTTTCTCAGATTGTAGCTCAGAAACAAAAGCTGCTATTTTCTGCAGATTGTGTAGAATCCTCAGAAACACCAATATAAGATTGGTAGAATCAGAAACAAAAGCTATATACTACTGCAGATTGTGTAGAATCCTCAGAAACAAAAGCAATTCATTACTGCAGTTTCAGAAACCTCAGAAACAAAAGCTCCACTGCTGCAGGTTGTGTAGAAAAATCAGAAACAAAAGCTGTATACTGCCATGATGAAACAAAAGCTTTTGCAATCATTCAGAAACAAAAGAAACCAGGTTGTGTAGACTCTAGAAACAAAAGCTGAAGTCTGCAGATTGTTTTCAGAAACAAGAGCTATATACTACTGCAGATTCTGTTCAGAAACAAAAGCTATATACTACAGATAGAACCAGAAACATTACTGCTGCAGGTTGTGTAGAAACCTCAGAAACAAAAGCTGTATACTCTGCAGATTTAGGTTCCTCAGAAACAAAAGCTATTCTGCTGCAGGCCATAGAATTTCAGAAACAAAAGCTATATACTACTGCAGATTGTGTAGAATCCTCAGAAACAAAAGCTGTATACTACTGCAGATTGTGTAGAATCCTCAGAAACAAAAGCTGTATACTACTGCAGATTGTGTAGAATCCTCAGAAACAAAAGCTGTATACTACTGCAGATTGTGTAGAATCCATAAACAAAAACTGCAGATTGTTAGAAGAGAAACAAAAGCTCATACTACTGCAGGTTTGTGAGAAGCAAAAAGCCCCTGTCAACTGCAGATTGTGTAGAACAGAAACAAGAGCTATATACTACTGCAGATTATTATCAGAAACAAAAGCTTATTATTGCAGATTGTGTAGATTCCTCAGAAACTCTTTTTCTGTGAAAGAATGGCAGAGAAGGGTTGCCATTGCCTGGGATACCTTACGTATAAATGCATGCATAGATCCATCCCGTTTCCTTGTTTAGTTGCTCTTTGCCAAGGTATGGCAGAAATCCAGCTAATTTGAGAACAATTTGCATCTACTCACAGAGCATAAACAGGATCTTGTCATAAATCATTCTGGAAGGGTGCAGATTTTGTAATATTAATGTTTACAGACTTTAGTTTCTTGTGGGTAATGATGTGCATATTGTAGTCTGCCCACACAGTGTATGAGGTTATTCTCATATTAGGCTAGTTGTCTGACATGAGTAACTAACACTGGTAAATAGCTTGCACGAGTTGGTGCTGTCTTGAACTTTCATCTGTGATTAGGATATAATAGTTTGCAGTTAAAGATATGCACATTGTTGTCAGTCTTTCTTAGGATTGGCTTGGCTGCTATTTTCTTGCTGATGACTACCACACCAATATAAAGGAATGAGGCCAGTGCCTCCTATGTGGGCAATTCATTATCGTTCTTGAGCAAAAAGCCATGATGGTGGACAATCATTCAGCAGAGAAACCACCTGTTTTATTGTAGTCTGTTATTAATGCATACCACATTACGAACTGTTTTAGGTTCCTTACAGTGCCATATTTAAACAAAGATCTGTCCAGGGAGAATTTACTAGTGAGTTGGTCTTTTGGTGTGTCCGTTTCCCAAAGAGGCTCAGAAGGTTCATGTCATGTCAGTTGCCCTCAAGCATGATTGTCTATGCCTGCTGAAATTTGTCTCAGATCATTTTGGAAGTATGTTGGAAGTTGTCAGTGCAGAATTTTTCTGGTGTGTATTGGTAAATGGGATATATTGTTGTCTAAAGTGATACTGAATTATCTGATTCAGTAAGAAGAGGGAGCAGGTTGCTCCAAAGGGTACAACTGGTAGCCTGAATATATGCATCTAGTCCAACAAGGGTTAGAGCACTGAAGAAACTGCTTGAAATTCAGAGGGAGGCTTTACTTATGGTGGCCTTGACTGCATCTTGCCCTTTCCTGAATTGCAGAAGCTTGCTGCAAAGCTTGAAGAAGAGGTTGGGGCCTGTATGTAAGCACTTTTCATACCTATCCTTTCTGCAACTGGCACTAAAAACAAACCTTAGGGAATCATGGGAGAGTCCATACAGACAGGGAAATGGGGAAAATAATGGTGTCGCCCCTCTACTGGTTCGTGATGATCAACTCCCACGATGAATTAAAGGACAGTGTACTTCTTCAAAAGAAATCATACTGTTGATGCAGTTCTGGCTTCTTTTATCCTGCTTCCTTGTGGCTGATGGTGCTGTTGAGAGGAGAGTCTGAAACATACACATTGGAAAGGACTGCTTAACCTTGTTGATGTCTTGATAGGATCAGGGAGGCATAGGGACGAACATGATGGTGCATGCATCACTGTAAGGCAGAATCATGTCTTGCCATCTCGTGTAGTTGTAGACGAGTATGTCAAAACAGCCAGTGTCAATAATCATGCACACATGAAGATGTGGTGTGTTGTTGAACAGTTGCAGCACTTTACTTTCTCATGGTGCTCCAATGGGTCTCCCTTAAGGTATCTGAAACATATATCAAGCTCAAAAATGTTATTTTGTTGAGCCCCCTGTATCACGTATTTATCAAACGCCTTGCTGACGTGATTGTCTTGACAGAAGTAGGAAATTATGAACCTTTAAGTGTATTTCCATACGTTGGGTGTCCATGTTGGTAAATGTGATAGCGTAAAGCATTCAAGGTCGAGCTTAAATATTTATAGTTTGAAGAGTTGCCTTGGACTACATGCATGCTGGATTCCTGCTTAGAAAATTGGCTGTTGATTGTAGACAGTCTCTTGAGCTCATCTTAATTTGCCTCACAGGAAGGTTTCCCATATCAAACTTAATATGAGAAGTGGTCCACCTGGTGGAATTAACTGAACATCAAAGAAAGCAGTTAAAAAATCTTTGTGTAGAAGAATACCTAGAGACAACTTTTGATTAGCTTTTGCATCAGTTAGGACACAGACACTTGTCGTCCTCTAAAAGATCTGGTATGAGCAAGCCATAAACAGCTTGAAATTCCTACAGAATTTCCGATTCAAGTCATAGGTCATATTAATTGATGCTGACTGGCACTGCCAGCATTCTACTAGTGCATCCCAGAGACTTAAGGATCATACCAGGACTGTCCTGGTTTTTGTTGGAGACATACTTTGAAGTCACTATCCAGACGAAGGAGCTGGTAGAATGAGTTAACAGGTACAAGCACAACTGCCTTCATGCACTTCTAGCAACAGCCACAACAACAGGATTCCCCTTTGTTAAGCTCCACACTCTTCAAAACTATCTGAAGTGGACATGCCTACCTTCAACAGAAAATTCCATGAATGATCCATCTTTTATATATGTAGAAAACCACTGAAAAGGTAAAAATTAAAGACCAAGTACCAAGCGTTCTCTGGATACAAGGTAAAATTGAGAAATAGATGTACAAATAAAACTTCATAAAACAAAGATTAAAGCCATTATTTGGTCTGTCTTCCGTGCTGAAAGTCATGGAAAAGATATCACAGTCCTGTTAAAATTCATGCAGTTATGCAGTTGTCACAAAAAAAAATTCCATATATAGGAAGCCAGAGTTTTATCAACAGTATCCCTCTAGTTTGAAGAGGTTCACTTGACTTCATCAGCCATGAGAAACCATTAGATGGGATTCACCATAACTTCCTGTCAGGATTGTTTTCAAGAGTGGTGAGTGATCCAGCACCTTGAATGACAGCTTGCATTCAAGCCCAAACCTTGCCTCAAAGCGTTTCGACATTAGGATTCAGGATAGGATGATATACAGGTCGTGGCAGACATAAATCTGGCATTCATGATATATGCCAAATTTTACACAGGTCTCATAGTAATCCTTGCGCTTAGCTTGACCGGTTCAAGGTTTTCTTCAAGACCTTTTGTTTCATGGCTTTTTTCGTTGCATTCCCTTCGTGATAGTTTCAGAATTATACAAAGTACCCTCTTGAAACAGCATTCACCATCCCCACCATATAACCAAAACTTTAAGAAGAAAATTATGTTGAGCTGTATAAAAGTGAATGCAGAGATGAATATAAAGAGCAAAAGGATCTTATGATTAAAAGTAGAAATGGAAAGGATTTATGATAAAGTGAGCATTTGGGAGAGTTGTTAATTATCGAGGATAGAAGAAAGAAGGTCTGAGAGATAAAAGTCATGGATTGAATTCTTGTAAATGAACGAGTTCTTCTGGAAGTGATATTCTAGGTCAGAAGGGAGGCAGCTGAATGGCTGAAGAATGGAGAAGCATCAATTGATGGGATGGGATGTTAGATGATGTAATTCGGTGTGGAAATCGTTTAATGATTTTACAGGCATTACAAAATCTAGAGATGTGAATAATATTTTCCTGTTTTGTGAAGTAGTGAGCTATATGAAGGAATGAAGATATTTCTGAGTCTTCAAGAGAGTGTTGCTTAGCAAAGAGGTGAGACCATAGCATGGACAGTTAAAACCTGCCTCCCCTCAACAGCCAATAGGAACTGTCATTACAAAGAAGCTCTGAATCACAACATTCTTGGGTATAGCTGCAGTGAGTGCAGTGTAGTAGTAGTAGTAGTAGTAGTAGTAGTAGTAGTAGTAGTAGTAGTAGTAGTAATAATATTCATATACTGGTAGTAGTGGTGTTTGTTATTATTATTATTATTATTATTATTATTATTATTATTATTAGTAAAGGCTTTATGCCCTACAGGAAAAGTTTTGCCAACGACATTGCCTTCTTGAGAAAGCTATTAATCTAAGAATAAATTAGGTATTAGCTTCTGATTAACGTGGAATTTGAACCACGTTCTGTTCCAGTGATCTGCCCTAAAATGGAAGACTGCAGTATCTGCAAAAATACAAAACTGAGAAAAATGGTAGATTCTCCCTTGCCTTACTACTGATTTTGCAGATGCTGCAAATGAAACCCCCTACATACTCGTGGAAAGCATTGTGTTTCACGAGCCCAGTAGGTGGCATATTTCAATTTCGAAAATTTTGCAGATACTGCAGTTTTCCATTTTAGGGCAGTGATCAAGTCTCAAGAATTTTATGCAGAATTTTACTGAGGACCTTTCGATCATGTCATATTTCATCAAGAAATTAGTAAATGACATAGTATATTTTTTCGGGAATTTTATGTACAAGTGATTCAGCTGTGGCCATCTGATCGTGTTTAAGTTTCACTAATGATATCAAATAACTGTTCATATAGTCAGTGAATTTTAATCATTGTTACTTGTACGTACGTATACAGTCAACGCCCACCTATTCGCGGTTTCAGATTCGGGGACTCACCTATTCACGGATTTCTCTGAGGAACATATATGCACATTATTCGCGGAAAATTTGCGTATTTGCGGTATCTTCCATAGAGAAATATTCACAAATTACTGTATTTTCATATCATTTTCATGACTAAATGCGCTTTTTGTGATAAAAATATTGAAATATTCAAGTTGTCTATAAACATTTTTAGAGGGTTTTTTGGCGTTTTGAACTATCAAAATAGGCAGTTATAAGCATTTTTAGAGGGGTTTCAAGTATTCCCGGACTTTAGCTATTCGCGGGGGCTAGTGGTGCACATCCCCCGCGAATACTGGGGTCGATTGTAATACTTATGCTCATATAACAACCAGAAAATTATCATAGTCAAGCGTGAGTTGTATATGAATTTCGGTCCTACGGTGTTGGAAAAATCTAGATCATTTTCAGAGAATCATAAAAACCTGCATTGATATTGAGGGCAGTTTTACACGAGTGATGTTTTATTAAAATATTAATTTCCCGATGTACTTGCGTGGATGGCAAGTAACGTCAACATGAAGGTACGAAAAGTGACTCTAGCACATGTACCGTTATGCTATACTTCCCATATAGAATTGCTGTTTGCACTGATGGAATTCTTTTTTTACATGACTGTCTAAATAATATTGATCATGAACGTAAATGCTAATCTGTTTATTTATATGTGATTGTATTCGTACGACGTAAACTGAATGCTCATTTTTATTATTATTATTATTATTATTATTATTATTATTATTATTATTATTATTATTATTATTATTATTATTATTATTATTATTATTCAGGAGATGAACCCTATTCATATGGAACAAACCCACTGACTCAAAATTCAAGCTTCCAAAAAATATGGTGTTCATTCGGAAGTAACAGAAGGTAATGAGAAATATAGAAAGAGGAGTTCAAGTATTAGAAAAACAGGCAAATTAACAAACAGATGAATAAATAAAAACGTAAGTAAAATAAATAAAAATGTAAGTAAAATATTAAAATACAAGTTGAATTGTATTAGAGTAGTAATGCATTGCATGTTACATTTAAAGCAAAACTTGACGGATCTGTTATTCACTGTAAGTATTATTGCGTTTCCTCTGCGAAGGGTCTTGGACCTAAGAGATGGGATGGTTTGCAGTCTGGGCGTTTTGGAGAAGGTGGGAGTGGGTGAGGGAGGGTGGGAATATGGGGACAGGCGTCTCTGGGCGGGAAACGACATAATAAGAATTGCCTGAGGCAGGAGAGGAGATATCAGCACTGCAATTGGACATGAGAGAGAGAGAGAGAGAGAGAGAGAGAGAGAGAGAGAGAGAGAGACTGAGAGAGAGAGAGAGAGAGAGAGAGAGGTGTGGGTAAGTTTAGATCCTCACTCACTCCCCCCTCTCTCTCTCTCTCTCTCTCTCTCTCTCTCTCTCTCTCTCTCTCTCTCTCTCTCTGCCAACTCATCTTCCTCCAGCTCTCATAATCCTGGTAATCCTATCACCATTCATCCTGAAAATAGAAAAGGGCTTCACCCATCCACCTCGGCAAGCGATGCTTCTTCAGATGCTGGTGTGTTGTTGTCTCGAAAGCCCTTCTTCTTCTTCTTCTTCTTCTTCTTCTTCTTCTTCTTCTTCTTCTTCTTCTTCTTCTTCTCATTCCATTCGCGGTGGGGAGTTACGCATAATCTCGGCGCTGGGGAGGGATTTATTCTCAAACGGCACCGGTTAACGATGGGTCTGGAAGGTGCTCGCGGTGTTTACAGTGAATGAACGAATGAGGTCCTGTGTATTCCATTTTCCGTTATATCTACTGATAATTCCCTTTGTTTACGTACGGCAGTGGTTCTCAATCTTTTTTTAGTGATGGCACCCTAACTGATGTATAATCATGACCGTGGCACCTCTTCCTCACCATCACACCAGCTAGGGGCCGAAGGGACGCTGCAAACACCCTTTAGTACTGTCTACAGTACACCAGGTGAGGTGCACTGGCGGTAAGAAAGTCTAGGAGGATGAACGTTTTATTGCGAAATTTCTTTTAAGAAATAACAACAAACTTCGTCCACAGTTTCAGAGCCGGCAAAAATCCTTGAGTTAAAACTTTAGTTAAGATGTCCCCAGGTAATTCTAAAAAAAAAAAAAAAAAAATTAGGAAGAGGAAAATAAGTATCTGGTAAAAATATCTTTCACGTAATGCTTCATTGTATATATCTTTTGGTACATGACAATAAAGATATCACCCACTCCATGCTCCAACCGTCGTATGGGATCGTTAACCCACGTTTATTCAGAATGCTTGCTTATCGGCTCATTCATTCACCCGTTCACGTTGGCGCGGGCGTTATGACGTTTGAGTGTCTAATAACCTCAGTTTAATTGGCAAACTTGCCGGAGCGAACGGCTCGGAATGAATATGCCAGAAATAATTAAATCATTCTGTCTGCTCAGTTATTTTAATACTGACATTGCTTTCAATAAGAATCATATGTTTTTGAATGGTTGTTTTCTCTTTGTCATTTTTTGAAAATGTCCAGCCAACATCAGATTTTGGTGATGATATGGCCTCTGATCCACATTTGGTGCGATAATACTTTTCAACGAAAAGGTTACAGTGAAAGTAACTAAAAAAATGACATTTTTCCCCAAAATTCCTAGAAATTATGGCTAGAGGTCGAAGGTGAGTAGCTTAGAGAAATTATGACCATAAGTTGAAGATAATCACCTTAGAGAAATTATGGCCATACGTCAAGGTAATTATTTTAGAAAAATTATGGCCATAAGTCGAAGATAATTACCTTAGAGAAATTATGGCCATAAGTCGAAGATAATTACCTTAGAGAAATTATGGTCATAAGTCAAAAATAATTATTTGACACAAATTATGGCCATAAGTCGAAGGTAAGTAGCTTACAGAGATTATGGCCATACGTCGAAGGTAAATACCTTAGAGAAATTATGGCCATAAGTCGAAGTAATTACCTTAGGGAAATTATGGCCAAAAGTCGAAGATAATTACCTTAGAGAATTTATGGCCATAACTCGAAGATAAAGTACCTTAAAGAAATTATGGCCATAAGTCTAAGACAATTACCTGAGAGAAATTATGGTCATAAGCCGAAGATAATAGAGAAATTATGGCCATAAGTCGAAGATAATTACCTTATAGAAATTGTTACCATAAAAAATAAAGTTACCTTAAGAAATTATACCTTAGTTTAAGATAACCACTGAGCTGTTTAACAGCTCTTCTAGGGCTGGCCCGAAGGATTAGACTTATTTTACGTGGCTAAGAACCAATTGGCTACCTTAGCAACGGACCTACAGCTTATTGTGGAATCCGAACCATAATACCGAGAAATGAATTTTATCACCAGAAATAAATTCGAAGATAATTACCTTCATAGCCGAAGACTCAAAGTTACCATAAAAATAAAGCGAGAAGTACCGACTTGTTTCCAACGAGGAACAATTATGTCCTGTTTAACATCATTACCTTAGAGGCTGGCCATAAGTCGAAGATAATTAACTTAGAGAAATTATGGTCTTAACTTGAAGATAATTACCTTAGAGAAATTATGGAAATAAATCGAGGATAATTACCTTAGAGAAATTATTTTGGAAGTCAAAGATAATTACCTTAGAAAAAATTTCTATCAAATCTAAATAAATTTTAATTCTTATGGTCATAAGTCGAAGATAATTACTTCAGAGAAATTATGGCCATAAGTTGAATGTAATTTATCTTAGGGAAATTATGGTCGTAAGTCGAAGATAATTACCTTAGAGAAGTTATGGCCATAAGTCAAAGATATTTACGTTAGAGAAATTATGGCCATAAGTCGAAGATAATTAACTTAGAGAAATTATGGTCTTAAGTCGAAGAGAATTACCTTAGAGAAATTATGGAAATAAGTTCGAGGATAATTACCGGAGAAATTATGTTCATAAGTCTAAGATAATTACCTTAGAGAAATTATGGCCATAAGTCGGAGGTAATTTACCTTAGAGAAATTGTTCATAAGTCGAAGATAATTACCTTAGAGAAATTATGGCCATAACTCGAAGGTAATTACCTTAGAGAAATTATGGCCATAAGTCAAAGATAATTACCTTAGAGAAATTATGGCCATAAGTCAAAGATAATTACCTTAGAGAAATTATGGCCATAAGTCGAAGATAATTACCTTAGAGAAATTATGGCCATAAGTCGAAGAGAATTACCTTAGAGAAATTATGGCCATGAGTTGGAGGTAATTTACCGGAGAAATTATGTTCATAAGTCGAAGATAATTACCTTAGAGAAATTATGGCCATAAGTCGAAGATAATTACCTTAGAGAAATTGTTCATAAGTCGAAGATAATTACCTTAGAGAAATTATGGCCATAACTCGAAGGTAATTACCTTAGAGAAATTATGGCCATAATTCAAAGATAATTACCTTAGAGAAATTATGGCCATAAGTCGAAGATAATTACCTTAGAGAAATTATGGCCATAAGTTGAAGATAATTACCTTAGAGAAATTATGGCCATAAGTCGAAGATAATTACCTTTGAGAAATTATGGCCATAGGTTGGAGGTAATTTACCTTAGAGAAATTATGTTCATAAGTCGAAGATAATTACCTTAGAGAAGTTATGGCCATAAGTTGGAGGTAACTTACCTTAGAGAAATTATGTTCATAAGTTGAAGATAATTCCCTTAGAGAAATCATGGCCATAAGTCGAAAGTAATGTACCTTAAAGAAATTATGTTCATAAGTCGAAGATAATTACCTTAGAGAAATTATGGCTATAAGTCGAATGTAAATTACCTGAGAGAAATTATGGCCATAAGTCGAAGATAATTACCTTAGAGAAATTATGGCCATAAGTCGGGGGTAATTTACCTTAGAGAAATTATGTTCATAAGTCGAAGATAATTATCTTAGAGAAATTTATAAGGCCAGGAAAACCTTAGAGAAATTATGTTCATAAGTCGAAGATAATTATCTTAGAGAAATTATGGCCATAAGTCGAAGGAAATTACCTTAGAGAAATTATGTTCATAAGTCGAAGATAATTATCTTAGAGGAATTATGGCCATAAGTCGAAGGAAATTACCTTAGAGAAATTATGTTCATAAGTCGAAGATAATTACCACCGAGAAATTATGGCCATAAGTCGAAGAAAATTACCTTAGAGAAATTATGTTCATTGGTCGAAGAAAATTACCTTCGAGAAATTATGGCCATAAGTCGAAGGAAATTACCTTAGACAAATTATGGCCATAAGTCGAAGAAAATTACATTAGAGAAAGTATGTTCATAAGCCAGTCATGAGTATGGTAGGTGTTGATGGTGATCTGGCTGTAATTCTCTTGTTGACAGATGGAACCCTTCTTTATGGTTGGGTGGTTCAACGTAACTCCGTCCTTATCAAGGTCCAGAGACCTTGGTTCTTCTCTTCAGGTCACGGGTTCGAATCTTGCCGTGGGTGTCAGAATTTAGATCTTGGGCTTTGCAGTGACAAGCATATCTAAAAATGGCGAAGAAATCGAGAAGTTAAGCTTCTCTTAAGCTTTCTTCATTCCCTTTCTGGAACGTATTACCCTCCCTTCTGTTCGCAGAATTCTGAAATGTTTCTCATATGGGAGGTAGATCTATCCTTATTTTCATTCTCAAAGAATGTGGCTTGATATGATTTTAATCTCAATTCTTCTTGGTTTCAAAAGATTGAAAATGACGCTTGTGTTACATTAGTTTCTCAAAACTTAACACGAAACAAAGAAGGGTCCGTACCTCAAATTCTTTCTCAGCTTTTAGGACAAAGTAAGGAGTTTAATCATAACATTTTCTTAATACTATGATGGATAACCGTAGCGAATATAGATATGTTGAATTCTTCTGCTGCAATGTTACAGTTTTTCCCCCCTCTCATTACTGCAGTTGTAAGTACTGTGTATAGGTAATGTTTTTCTGTTGTGTATTTATATGGGTTATTTATATGGGTTTAAAAAGATGCAGGGTAGATTATGTTTAAATGTGAGCATCAGATGCAGCATCCACTCAGTGTACAGTTGTTGAACTATGTGCTATTTCTGTTCAAAGGGTGCGTCAACCCCCAGTAAAACATGTCATAAACACATGTCGGAAATTCATCGCAAACACCTACAAACAGGCTTAATACAAGTCAACGACTAATTGATAGCTCTGACTAGTGCTTCATATGCTTGTCCAGCATTTGCTAAAGGTTCGTTTCCCACTTACAGGCGTGGAATTGTCTTCGACCTGTCTGTGATATGTATGCAAAAAGTTTCCAACATGTTTGTATGACATTTTTTACTGTAGTGTGGAGGGACATTGTGACCTACACCACAGAATTAAAAGTTTCAAAGATGCAATCTACGGTTTCAGGACCCACTTTTGATTATCTTTTTGATCTCCAGGTTCAATTGTATTTTCTATGGAAGTCAGTGGCACTGTTTGCAGATACTATTTTCTTATAAAGACTTTAGATCAGTCTATACTTCTTCTTTTCCTCTTCTGGCAAGTTTCTCAGGAATAAGGAAAAACTATTCTAGGTTCTTTCCTTTTACTTTTTCTTTTTCTAGTCGACGGACCGTTTCCCCACTTCTCTCGGCGGCGTCATCAGGATTGGGTTATAGTAAATTTGAAGAGTTTCAGCAAAATGTCTTTATGCTGTGAAGACTTAGAAAGTGCCTGATTTGAGGGCTGCTCTTTAGTGAGGCCTGGATGCTTAAATATTAAATTTCCATGGGTGCTGGCAGAATTCTGACGGGAGATCAGAGTTCACACTCTGTACAGACTCTTCTGTTGTTCTTGTGGCCTTCTTTTAAAGAAATGACGTTAATGTAGTGGTTTAGCAAGTAAAGCGAGAGTTTTTGTTTGTTCCCATTTCATTTTCATTGAAACTTGTAGCGGGTTAGGGGCACCAGTGCACCTCTTATACTGGACTGTAGGCATTACTCAAGGTTGTTTTCAGTGTTCCTTCAGCCCCTGGCTGCACTCACATATTAGCCTTTTACTTTACCACCATTACACCTTCCTTCCCTCCACCTCTCTGTCCAATCACTCCAGCTTCCTCATTTCATTGTCTCGAGCACAGAATGGCTGCAAGTGTCACAGTTCTTGGCTTTATAGCCTAATTTTCATAAATCGTCATTTTCACTAAAGTGAAATGATATTGGTTCCCTGAAATATCAACAAGTAAGGTTAACCATTTATGAACAAAGACAGAATAGTATTCAGTCAGGCTTGAATGACGATTCCACAAAAAAAGGCTCATTATTATTATTATTATTATTATTATTATTATTATTATTATTATTATTATTATTATTATTATTGTGTTTGGTTTATGATTAAAGCCTTTGTTTGGAGAGATTATTTACAGTCATTGTGATATTCAGAAATCCGTATTCAGTACCTTTTATCTTGATTACCCCGGTAGTCTAATTTGCAAGCAGCTAGATTCCCGTAATTATTTAATCACCGACTTTATGATCCAACGTCAATATTATTTATTTACTCCTTGTAATGTATTGCGTCTTCATAGATTCCTCCGTCTCGTCCCCAATTAGCCTCATCATGTACCGCATTTGGATGAATTAATCAGCAGCGTTTCCTTCACATTCGACGCTTAATGATTTTCAAGGGACGGCGAAGAAGTCCCTCATCCCTCTCATTTCATAATTACTGCAATTTATAAATTGACCGCCCATTCCTCCTAATCGCGTCATTCATCAAATTCCAGTTCCCCATTCAATTGATTTTTATGGTTTAGTCCGCCATTCCTGCTCTCGGTCTCTACGTTTACTTTTTTGGTTTTCTGTAAAAGAAAACTATTGTGCCGGCTTTGTCTGTCCGTCCGGACTTTATTCTGTCCGGCCTCAGAGCTTAAAAACTACTGAGGCTAGAGGGCTGCAACTGGCATGTTGATCATCCACCCTCCAATCATCAAACATACCAAATTGCATCCCTCTAGCTTCAGTAGTTTTTATTTTATTTGAGGTTAAAGTTAGTCATAATCGTGCGTCTGTAAACGAAATAGGACAGGCCACCACCGGGCCGTGGTTAAAGTTTCATGGGCCGCGGCTCATACAGTATTATACCGAGACCACAGAAAAATAGTTCCATTTTCGGTGGCCTCGATTATACGTTGTACAGAACTCGATTGCGTCGAAGAAACTTCGGCGCATTTTTTGACTTTTTGTTTTTATTGGAATAACTTTCCCTTCGTTTCCTTTTACTCAATATTATCTGAGGCAATTTAACGATCTTTTTAATTCGGTGCCTTTTTGTTGGTCTCCCTGTAGGAGGGGGCAATGCCGTCAGTGCACCTCATGCGGTGCACTCTAGGCATTACTTAAAGTCGTTTGCAGCGTTTTTTGCTGCAACCCCTTTTCATTCCTTTTACTGAACCTCCGTTCGTATTCTCTTTCTTCCGACTTACATTCCACCCTCTCTTAACAATTGATTCAAAGTGCAACTGCGATTTTCCTCCTGTTACACCTTTCAAACCTTTTTATTGTCAATTTCCCTTTCAGCGCTGAATGACCTCAAGATCGTAGCGCTTGGTCTTTGGCCTAAATCCCATATTCTGTTCTATTCTTTTAATCGGTCTGAACTAGTCTACTTGTCAAGAAATGCCTTTAGAAGCGATATCTACATCATAATTTGGTAATTCAATTTTGCATATCACTGTGTCTTGATTATGTTATCTATTACACTTACCCACCAAGTCTTGAGCTTGACCTTATCAAATTATATTCTCTCATTCATCTTGTTCTAGCATAATTAATCTGCACAGTATAAAACACATTCCCATTTCTCATTTGCGAAGAAGGATTAGATGATAATGGTAATTAGGACATAATATTTAATGCCTTAATTATCATTTCCCCCCCCTGTTCATGTATTCTAGGAAGTTTGACCTTATCAGGCATTGTAATGTATTTTTCATTAATTTGTTCTAGGATCATTAAGCTGTACAATATGAAAGCATCTTCCCATTTATCTTAATTGTCATTTCCTTCAGGTGACCGTTTTGTTTTCCTGTAGGAAGACAAAATCTGACGAGGAGAGGAGCGCCTGCTACATAATCGGGCCGTCTCGTTCTTCCCTCCCCGCCAGAGACGGCGCGCCGGGACGCTGGTCTCCTCCCTTCAATTTCTTCCCCTTCCACTCCCTGCTGACCGTCCTCGTTAACAGCCCAATTAGCCAATTACCTAATTAACCATCGGAAGGCCAATTACCGCTTTGATTGGCCCGCTGGAGTGACATAGTTAATGTTTGGGGTCTTCATTTATCCTCTCAGAGGGATTATTTTTGAGATTACGGCCTCCCTTCTCCTCCTCCCCCCCTCCTCCTCTCTGCGCATGCGCAGACAACTACAATGGATTTGAAGAGCTTTCATTAAGGGGATTAAAGACCGTTTGCTCATCATTAGCCAAGGATTATTATACGGGTGCCGGAATGTTTTGGGTTCCGAATGGCGGTCTCTGTGGCCTTTCCGTTTCTCTCTCTCTCTCTCTCTCTCTCTCTCTCTCTCTCTCTCTCTCTCTCTCTCTCTCTCTCTCTAGGTTAACCTGTTCCCTCACATCCCCCGGCTTCTGTGCCTGTCTACCTCCATTCCCCCTCATATGTATACCTATACGAAATAATAATTACAGTTAACTTATGGTTTTTCCAACATCAGTTGACTGATTTATGGCTCTAAAACTGGCGTCACAACATCTAGGTTATTGAGGCCGAATTTTTCAAGGAGACGTTTAACAAGAATAGTGTCAGAAACATCCTTTGCCACCACCAGTTTTTTCTGTAAAAGAAAACTATTGGGCCGGCTTTGTCTGTCCGTCCGCACTTTTTCTGTCCGCCCTCAGATCTTAAAATCTACTGAGGCTAGAGGGCTGCAAAGTGGTATGTTGGTCATCCACCCTCCAATCATCAGACGTAGCAAATTGCAGCCCTCTAGCCTCCGTAGATTTTATTTTATTTAAGGTTAAAGTTAGCCATAATCGTGTCTGGCAGCGATATAGGCCAGGCCACCACCGGGCCGTGGTTAAAGTTTCATGGGCCGCGGCTCATACAGCATTATGCCGAAGCCACCGAAAGATAGATCTATTTTCGGTGGCCTTGATTATACGCTGTACAGAAAACTCGATTTTTTATTTGTTTGTTTCCTTTAGCCTTCTCTGTTTGCTATCGCTTTTCAGTAGTTTATTACATTTTGTGTAGTTTGGACAATATTACACCACGATTTTAACGATCAATCAAGCATCCAATACCTGCCTCACATCACACGCAAAAAGAACTTTTTTATCAGTAGTACGATCTGGTATAAGGTTAGGATGGTAAATTAGAAACAGGAAGATGAAACAATTAATGTAAACATAGATCGTGAAAGAATGGAAACACTTAATTTGTATATGATTTGGAGTGAATGACAGCAGGTGATGGTAGGATAAGGAAGAGGCAAGTCACAGAATAGGTGAAGCGAGAGAGGTAACGAGATATGCCAACAAAAGATCAAGAACAGACTTGGACGGCCTCTGGGACCCAAAGCTAGATTTATGAAGGGATCGTTGAGCCAGCCCTCCTTTATGGATTGAAGTGTGGGTGCTAGGTGTAAATTAAAGAAAAATCATTGAAGCTATTAAATGTAACTGTCTGCTTCGTATGCGAGGTGTAGAACGGATTGGAAATTAGGGAAATGTGGAGATATGTCAAAGAAGTGGTAAAATGGGTAGATGAGGGTAATAATGGCTTATGTCTTTTGAGAAGTTTTAACCATGTGCAGAGAGGAAGACCCAGAAAGTGCGTGATAGAAGACTTGAGATAGTTAATGGAAAGGCTGGACTTCTTGTCGTTAAAGTTAAGTATACCTTAGTTTTACCAGACCACTGAGCTGATTAACAGCTCTCCTAGGGCTGGAGGCGCGAGTGTGCACAAGACAGATTTGAATGGTATATGTGTGTGAAGCAGCTAAACCAGTGAGAGTTTCCCTTCACAAAAGGTTCATCCGGGATCCAGCACTTTTAATGATGGTGGCTGTGTTTGTTTTGTTGTTGCTTTAGTAGGCACGCCTGGTAGAGGCAATTGCTTAAAGTTGAAATTTATACACACACACACACACACACATATGTGTGTGTGTGTTATATAAATAAGTCACTGACGAAGGACTCATACATAGTGGTAGAAATTACAAAATATGTTTTAGGGGGAAAATACAGACAGACATACAAATTGTTGGAGCTACGAATCTATACCTGACAGGTGTCAAAGGGGTGGGGGGACGAAACTCATTACTGCTAGGGTCTGATGCTGTGTTTATAAATATGATAATCCTTCTTCTGTACAGATCCAATTCCTTCCTTAAAATTTAGACATTTTACAAATTTCTTTTGAAAATATAAGACCAGGTTTATACATGCCTAGATGATGTTCGTATTATGGCAATAACTCCGTTTTATAAAACTTGACTCAATAATGTTTCTTTTCAGTGTGTTATTGGAATAAGATATATATGTATATATATACTGTATATATATATGTATATTTATATATGCATGTATGTATATATGTATATAAATATATATATATGTATGTATATATATATATATATATGTATATATAGCTTATTCCAGAATTTTATATATGTATACATATATATTGTTATGCATGGGGCTTGACTGGTAGAGCTTCAGACTGTCATTCGATGGGCCGGAGCTCAATTCCCGCGGCCGGCTGATGAAGAGTTAGAGGAATTTATTTCTGGTGATAGAAATTCATTTCTCGCTATAATGTGGTTCGGATTCCACAATAAGCTGTAGGTCCCGTTGCTAAGTAACCAAATGGTTCTTAGCCACGTAAAAAAAGTCTAATCCTTCGGGCCAGCCCTAGGAGAGCTGTTAATCAGCTCAGTGGTCTGGTAAAACTAAGGTAATAATAATAATAACGCATGGGGGCTTGGCTGATGAGTTTATTACTTGATTAACGCAATTAATAAGGCCCTGAGTGCCAAGGACACACGTAACCTGTCAATTGAAGCTACAATTTAACCTCAAAGACCGATGATTATTAATTGAATAAGGTCGCCAGTCGAGACGAAACTCGACACAAAGAATACGCAATTAGTTAGCAATTACTTTTAACAGTCGCCCAACTTTGGACGCAGTCAATTTTCTCTTTGTTCAGTATGTTTTTAAACACAACGGGCTCTTCCGAACAATGGGATCGAGACACAAGGCTGTCTAAATGCTGTAAATGACTTGTTTAACCTTCCCTAATTCCTAGTTATTTCACGGGAATAGTTGAGTGTCGCTAAGCAATATAAATTATTCTTAATCTAGACTTCATAAAAGCAAATTTGGGTACTTAGTGTATCTAGATGGTGGTGAAGAAGGAAACAAAGGAACCTGGAAATACAGAAAAAGATACTAGTAAATCGACGAAGTTTTGAACAAGAATCAGACTCACCGTGGACGACAAGTTGTTTGCGCATACAACTGACGATCGGAAGTCTGGATAAAAGCAGTCTTCCCAATTCACTGATAAATAAAGACAGAGAGACAAGAGGCGGGGGGACAAAGGACACCGTTTTTCCTAGAACACGATGTGCGTCCTCAGTCGCGGCGTGAATCTCTCTGACCTCCTTCAGTCAAAACAAGGCGCTGGGAGCGCCCCAGTATGTATTTATGCCTTGGGCCAGTCTGAAAATTTGACAAAACATCGCCAAATGTAGAACAGGTAAAAGGAAGCTTAAGACCACCTTCAATAGAGGTTAATTGTGGAAACTTTTCCTATGGGGTTAGGTCCCTAATGCTACCTAGCCTTGCTATGAACGGACGTTAATTTTTTGAATAGCCTAGCGCTAAGCTGGCCGATACAGCCGCCTTCTCCTGCCTTTGTCAGAATGATCTTCCTACAAATAAATGCATAGAGGGCAAACATCAGAATATTTATAAATATATATATAATATATATATATATATATATATATATATATATATATATATATATATATATATATATATATATATATATATATTCACTTTACAGAATATTTATACTGAGATGTATATACTGTATACATATGAATACGAACGAACTATGTGTTGTTTATTTGTTTGTACCTTGATCTTCGTGATTCCATGTCGTACCTCGAGAGAAAACTAATATTCCATTGTTGCCTTCACCTGCTGGACTTGGCCTACGGTGCATCTCGACCTGTGATTGATTAGCACCTCCCCAACCCCTCGCGTTTTTGTTTTACTCTAAAGAAAAAACTGTTGAGGTGGCTATTTCTCCGTCCGTCTGCACTTTTTCTGTCCGCACGTTTTCTGTCCATACTTTTCTGTCCGCACTTTTTTCTGTCCATACTTTTCTGTCCGCACTTTTTTCTGTCCATACTTTTCTGCCCGCACTCTTTCTGTCTGCATTTTTCTGTCCGTACTTTTTCTGTCCACACTTTTCTGCCCACACTTTTTTCTGTCCATACTTTTCTGTCCGCACTTTTTTCTGTCCATACTTTTCTGCCCGCACTCTTTCTGTCTGCATTTTTTGTCCGTAATTTTTCTGTCCATACTTTCCTGCCTGCACTCTTTCTGCCTGCATTTTTCTGTTCGTACTTTTTCTGTCCGCACTTTTCTGCCCTCACTTTTTTCTGTCCGCATTTTTTTCTGTCCGCACTTTTCTGCCCGCACTTTTTCTGTCCGCCCTCAGATCTTAAAAACTGCTGAGGCTTCAGGGCTGCAAATTGGTATGTTGATCATCCACCCTCCAATCATCAAACATACCAAATTGCAGCCCTCTATCCTCAGTAGTTTTTATTTTATTTAAGGTAAAATTTAGCCATGATCGAACGCCTAGCAACGCTACAGGACAGGCCACCACCTGGCCCTGGTTAGAGTTTCATGGGCCGCGGCTCATACAGCACTATACTGAGACCACCAAAAGATAGATCTATTTTCGGTGGCCTTGATTATACGCTGTCCAGAAAACTCGATTGCGACGAAGAAACTTCGGCGCATTTTTTACTTGTTTGTTTTTGAGCTGAATTGCCAAGTTGTTTACTTGATGCTGAGTGGGGAGAAAACAGGAGAGAGAGAGAGAGAGAGAGAGAGAGAGAGAGAGAGAGAGAGAGAGAGAGAGAGAGAAGGGAAGGAAAAAGTGTCGTAACGTTGGCCAGTTGGTCCGGTTTCATCATGCAATTGCTTGCAATTACCTTGTTTACTTACGTTGTACTTTCAGTTCCAATAAGTTCGTTGCTCCCTGTCGGGAGAGCAATTTCCTTGGTTCTATGAACACATTGGAAAGCAATTTCCTTGATTCTATATTTAAATTTTTTTCTGCTGCCAGGTAATTCGTTTTGTTTCCACTTTTACTTCATAACAATGATAAACATCATCTTGTGCGTGATATTTACTGAGATATCAATATGGTTAATAATGACGTGATATCAGCTGGTCTTTTATGACGAACATATGATACGATTCGACATCCACGTCATCTAATACAATGAAGTATATTACCATTTTGTTTTTAAACTTACTTGTGACCTTTCAAAATATCTGTAGAAACGCTGTTTATTATTATTATTATTATTATTATTATTATTATTATTATTATTATTATTATTATTATTATTATTATTATTATTATAACTTAGCACTTAATGTAGTACTGCTCTTCATATTTTTTTCTTA
Source organism: Macrobrachium rosenbergii (assembly GCF_040412425.1). NCBI lineage: Eukaryota > Metazoa > Arthropoda > Malacostraca > Decapoda > Palaemonidae > Macrobrachium > Macrobrachium rosenbergii. The sequence goes on from NC_089767.1 coordinate 2,500,432, forward strand.
TTTCTTAGTCTTAAGAATTTCTTATCGGAGATGTTTTAGTTTTTTGTAAAAGAAAACTATTGAGATGGCTATTTTTTTGTCCGTCCGCACTTTTTCCGTCCGCACTTTTTTCTGTCTGCACTTTTTCTGTCCGCCCTCAGATCTTAAAAACTACTGAGGCTAGAGGGCTGCAAATCGGTATGTCGATCATTCACCCTCCAATCATCAAACATACCATTGCAGCCCTCTAGCCTCAGTAGTTTTTATTTTATTTAAGGTTAAATTCAGCCATGGTCGTGCGCCTGGTACCGCTGTTGGTGCCAACAACACAGGCCACCACCGGATTGTGGCTGAAAGTTTCATGGGCAGCGGCTGAGAGTTTCATGCAGCATTATACGCTGTACAGAAAACTCAATTGCACTTTTTTACTTTTTTCTTTTGCTTATCATGATAGAGATTTTCATATTCATGTTTATCCTTTTCTTTCCAATTTTGACAGAAATGAGGAATTCATTGTCCTCGAAAAACATGAGAACGGAAGACTGTACGGAAGGCATCAGTAAGTACATAACGAGCTTCTCTCTCTCTCTCTCTCTCTCTCTCTCTCTCTCTCTCTCTCTCTCTCTCTCTCTCTCTCTCTCTCTCTCTTAATGTAGACGTTTATAGGACTTACATAGATAGCTGAAGCCATATTTTATTGAAAATATATAACAATTTTTTAACCGGCAATTATACTTTCTTTTAGTTAAGCACCTCAGAATACCTTTAGCCGAGTTTCTCGTAATTTTCCTTTTTTTTTTTTTTGTTCGCGAAGATTATCCTGTTCAAATATCTTACTGCAAGAAATATAGACAATTTTGCCAAAAAAAAAAAAAAAAAAAATACGTAGTTGATGCGTCTGGACGGATAATTTTGTCATAAAAAAGTATTAATTCAGTCGCCAAGTCTGTCACTAAACATTTTGCCAGAGTTTGAACACATCGTCTTTCTTCTCTCGAACTTTTTCCATAAATAGCCTGAAGAACTTTTCTCATGGCAGTTAATTGAGGAGAAAATGTATCTGAGGGCTTGTTTAAATCTCCTCCCTTGACTATTTCTACAAATGAAAATAGAATTTGGAGCACTGGGAAAGGTCATTCAGCGCTGAACAGTAACTGACAGTAAAAGGTTTGAAAGGTGTAACAACAGGTAAACCTCGCAGTTTTACTATGAAATAATTCTTAGGAGAGGGTGGAAAGTAAGATGGAAGAAAGAAAATATGAAAGGAGGTGCAGTAAAAGGAACGAAAGGGGTTGCAGCTAGGGGCCGAAGGCACGCTGCAAAGAACCTTAAGTGATGCTTACAGTGCACCGAATGAGGTGCATTGACGGCACTAGCCCCCAAAATATTGGTTTCTGAGAGAAAATTTCATTCGAACATAACCTCATATATACCTCAATGACTCTTCTTAGATAACGGCACTAGTTATATTTGCTGTTTTTCTTTGCCTTCTTAATTCAGCTTTTATTATTTTATATTCCTCTCTCTTACTCTCTTTTTCAAAATCAGAATCATCAGACTTCATGTGAAGTCTTTGAAGAAACAAATTCAGTAGGCAGGCACTCAATATTTTCATCTTTTTTTGTTGGAATTAACCTTTTCACCAACCGATGAGCTTTCCCTACATAAAATAGACTTTTATCAAACTGAATTTGAAATTTACAGCATTAGGCTCCATATATGGGTAGTGCCGTAAGTGCACCTCACGCGATGCACTGTAGGCATTACGTAAGGTTCTTTGCAGCGTCCCTTCGGTCCCTAGCTCTTCATTCCTTTTGCTGTACTTCCGGCCATATTATCTTTCATCTGACTTTCTCCTAACAATTGTTTCATAGTGCAACTGCGAGGTTTTCCTCCTGTTAAACCTTTCAAACCTTTTTATTGTCAATTTCCTTTTCAGCACTGAATGACCTCATAGGGTCTCACCGCTAGGCCTTTGACCTACAATTTGTATTCCATTCCTACAGCACTGGTATGGTCATGGGGTCTACTTATTTGCCCAACGCACCCCAAAAACGTTCAAAACAATCCTGTTTCAGTTTGTGGGTCATCATACAACTCTTCATGGGATTCTTTGAGCATTTCAAATAGTTGAATAAGTGACTGAGATGAAAGAATGATACTCTTCTGAAATTTATGGAGGGCTTCTGCTCTTTTTCTGTTTTCCTGACCAGTAGATGCATCTATGTCCATTTTTATTTTTCTGTAAAAGAAAACTGTTGTGTCGGCTTTGTCTGTCCGTCCTCACTTTTCTGTCTGCTCCTGCTTCTTACAAACTACTGAGCCAAGAGGACTGCAAATTAGTGTGTTGATCATCCACCCTTCAACCATCAAGCATACCAAATTGCAGCGCTCTAACCTCAGTAGTTTTTATTTGATTTAAGGTTAAAGTTAGCCATAATCGTGCTTCTGCAAACGATATAGGATAGGGCACCACCAGGCCGTGGTTCAAGTTTCATGGGCCGTGGCTCATGCAGCATTATATACCGAGACCACAGAAAGATAGATCTGTTTTCGGTGGCCTTGATTATACGCTGTAGCGGCTGTACAGAAAACTCGCTTGCGCCTTTTTTACTTGTCTCTGTTTATTTTTACCTCCATTCTTGACATGACATGAATCATCCTTTGCAAAATGGCCACCCGTTTTTCTGTATGAACTCCAAAGGAACTGCGAGTCATTATCACCCTCATTGATGATGAATTTATTACTCTGAACATTCATCCACCAGACATATGAAATCTGCAGTAATTTCCCAGTTCCTGTCCTCCACCAGTACTTTCCTTCCTAAATGCGAGGTACATATTTGCTTCAGCACAACTCTTGGATAATGATTGTGTTGCACATTCAACCCTTTGCTGTTCGAATCTAACTGACATCCAGATGAATTTCACTTAACTTGTGAGCTAAGCCACACTCAGTTTTGCTTTTCATGAACTGGGTGGACAGAGGCTAGTAGCCTATTGACCTTGTGACTGAAAAACCATCGGCTTGTGTGGCGTCAGTGACCGCGATCCACGAGAGGTAAATCTGCTTCCTGGCCGGCCCTTTCATTTTTTTGTTGAGGTTCTAAACTTACAGTAAAATGGCAGTCACAGTAAACTTATGATGAACATATAAATCCCATGGTACAAGTGTCGACCGTCCACCTCGTGCAGTGCACTGCAGGCATTATTTTATGTTCTTTGCAGCGTCCCTTCCTTCGGCCCCTAGCTGCAACACCTTTCATTCCTTTTACTGTACCTTCGTTCATATTCTTTCTCTTCCACCGTACTTTCCACCCTCTCTTAACAACAATTGTTTCATAGTGCAACTGCTTTGAGGTTTTCCTCCCATTACACCTTTCAGACCTTTTTACTTTCAGTTTCCGTTTCAGCGCTGAATGACCTCATAGGTCCCAGCGTTTGGTCTTTGGCCTAAATTCTATATTCTATTCTATTCTGAGGTAGACTTGGTTGCAGCACTATAGTCAAGTGAAAAGCCTTAGTTAGGATTGGTCTTATAATCACATGGTATTCAAAACTGTGGTAGACATTCATAAAATTACACGTTTGTGACAACAAAAATGATGCAGGACATTCAGATCTTTGACAGAAATGGTTATGAATTTGAAATCCTGCGACAAACAAAGTTAAGGAAGATTTATATTATTTTATGAATCGAACCCCGAGATAACCATGGCTGGTGGGTTAAGTTGGGATCTGACAACCAAAGCATAACCTCAAAACTACGATTACAGTCCAGAATATAACCCCAAGATAAGATATAGCTATGGTAGACCAAAATGTTAACAATAACCCAATGACTGGAATATTAACTTATCAAAGCTATGGGCAAACAGGGTTATAAATCTAAGTGACAGGAAAAACTTCATAAAATGATTATTTTCCAGTGAAACCCAAAACTGGGATAGACTTTGCAATAAATTACGATCCTAAGGAGATAAAAATGTAGAGTTGTATGCCATCTAGAACTATGACTTACTAGACAAAACTAGAAGACTTTATTAATAACTGGTAACGTCCAACTCTAGGATAGGCTGGAATATAAACTTATCATTTTACGATGACCAAAACTGAGTGGAATCGAGATCAACTTTATGACCCCAAGACTAAGGAAGACTGCGCTATGAATTGAATATCCTGTGGTAAGACTGACAGGAAAGACTTGCTATAAAATGAATATCCTGTGGTAAGACTGACAGGAAAGTCCGTGCTTTAGAATGAATATCCTGTTGTAAGACTGACAGGAAAGACTGTGCTATAAAATGAATATCCTGTGGTAAGACTGACAGGAAAGACTGTGCTATAAAATGAATATCCTGTGGTAAGACTGCGCTATAAAATGAATATCCTGTAGTAAGACTGACAGGAAAGACTGTGCTATAAAATGGATATCCTGTGGTAAGACTGACAGGAAAGACTGTGCTATAAAATGAATATCGTGTGGTAAGACTGACAGGAAAGACTGTGCTATAAAATGAATATCGCGTGGTAAGAATGACAGGAAAGACCGTGATATAAAATGAATATCCTGTGGTAAGACTGACAGGAAAGACTTTGCTATAAGATGAATATCTATGACAGGAAAAAGTGCTATAAAATGAATATCCTGTGGTAAAACTGACAGCTATAAAGACTGTGCTATAACATGAATATCCTGTGGTAAGACTGCAGGAAAGACTTGCTATAAAATGAATATCCTAGTAAGTAAGACTATAAAATGACAGGAAAGACTGTGCTATAAAATGAATATCGTGTGGTAAGACTGACAGGAAAGATTGTGCTATAAAATGAATATCGTATGGTAAGACTGACAGGAAAGACTGTGCTATAAGATGTATATCGTGTGGTAAGACTGACAGGAAAGACTGTGCTATAAAATGAATATCGCGTGGTAAGACTGACAGGAAAGACTGTGCCATAAAATGAATATCGTGTGGTAACCAAAAATATAGTTGACGGGTTTGTAAACTAAGAAAAAAAATCTTGGAATGGCTGAAATTAAGCTTCACCCAGACGTCCTTTCATATTACCTAACAGGGCCTATAAATGGCCAGTATGCCCTCTTTGCAAACTACCCTAATGGCACGGTTCCATTTGTGCAGGTAAATCCATGAATAATGTATAAACGCCCTAAAATCAGCCTCTTGTCGTCAGGGCGGGCTCTGAAGCCCCGTGGGAGAGAAGCGAAAGAAGAAAAAAAAAAGTGTTTTACTTAAGGAGTATCTTGAGAAAAAAAAAACTCGTAATGTTAAGAGCCAAGAATATTTGGAATTCTTTTTGAAGAAGAAGGAGAGGAAGAAGAAGAAGGAGTCTTTTGAATGCGCGCCTTTCCAGCGATTTATAAATCTCAAGACGATCACGGAGCGTAAATATTAGTTTTTGATCTTACGATTTCGCAATGGGGACCACATTAAAAATGTTCTTTGACCACGCACTCTCTCTCTCTCTCTCTCTCTCTCTCTCTCTCTCTCTCTCTCTCTCTCTCTCTCTCTCTCTCTCTCTCTCTCTCGTTTTCCTTGTATTTATGTCGTCTTATTCTAGCTCTGATTCACTATGTGAAATGGGGGCCACATAAAAATGTTCTTTGACCACGCATTTGCTCTCTCTCTCTCTCTCTCTCTCTCTCTCTCTCTCTCTCTCTCTCTCTCTCTCTCTCTCTCTCTCTCGTTTTCCTTGCGTTTACGTCGTCTTATTCTGGCTCTGATTCACTATGTTATGTTGTTTTTCTTTTCCTCCATCCCCACCATTATCGTGATTATTGTATCTCCCGGTTTCCAACCTCCCACGTCTCGTCCCTTCGTTCCAACTCCTTTATGTTTTTTCTTCTTCTTGGTTTTCTCTTTCGAAATCCTCATCAAAGTTCCTTCGACTTCCCTTCGTTACCTCTTTATATATCCCATCCTCCTCCTCCTCCTCCTCCTTCTCCTCCTTCTCCTCCTCCTTCTCCTGTTCCCCTGTCTATCTATCTTTTCTTCTCGTAATTTACTGCAAGAGTTGTCATATCATTATTAATTCCCTTTCGCGAGAAGAAGCTTTGGGGAGTTCCTCCGTCAGAGAAACATTCCAGAAAGAGTTTGCGGCGAGACGGAACTAAGGGGAAGGAGAGAGAGAAGGGAAGGAGAGAGAGAGAGAGAGAGAGAGAGAGAGAGAGAGAGAGTTGGTGTGTCGTTCTGGTGAATATGTAAAGTTGAACAGATAAAAGAGGGATAAGAACTCGCAAGCAAGGAAATATTTAAATGTGGAAAAAGATTGATAATATTTATGTCGTTTTGGAGATATGTGATGAAGAAGGGTGGATGAGAGCTAATATTTTAAGACTTATCTATATATATATGTATATATATATATATATATATATATATATATATATATATATATATATATTATATATATATATATATATATATATATATATATATATATATATATATATATATATTAAAGTTAATACAATTACAGACGTATTTAGTAAAAAGTGACCAGTAGATTCTATCTCTCTCTCTCTCTCTCTCTCTCTCTCTCTATATATATATATATATATATATATATATATATATATATATATATATATATATATATATATATATATATATATATATATATATATATACATACATGAGAATGCAGAAAGTGAATTTAAGAAAATAAGACCGAAATGAGGAAAAACAAAAGAAAAATGAAAAAATAAGCAGAAGCAAAAGAGACAAAACGCAGCACTGTTAACTCGACCCCTTACACCACTTACCATTAGTAAAGAAAAACGAGCGTAGAAAGTTATACGATGGGGAAAAATAATTCGAGGGAAAAAGACAACGCTGAAATTAGAGAAAGAAAAAAACAGCTCGGGACAACTTTTTATTAACTGTGTTGCTTTTAACTTCAGGCAGCAGCAGCAGCAGCAGCGAGCAGGAAAGCTTGTAGAGGATTGGTCGGGGTAGGGGAGGAGGCCTGTGGGAGGGGGAGGGGAAGGGGGAGGGGGAGGCGATCGTCAGGGCAACATGAATAATATAAGACATTTGCGTTCAGGTGGTCCATTTGTGCTTCCTCTGTGTTTTAATGCATCAAGTATAACTGGAAACAAAAACTGCCCCGAAGTTTCTTCGGCGCAGTCGAGTTTTCTGTCCGGTGGTAGCCTCAGCCACGGACCATAAAACTCTTAGCCGCGGCCCATGAAACTCAGCCACGGTCCGGTTTTGGCCTATGTTGTTGGTACCTATAGCATTGCCAGAAGCACGATCGTGGCTAACTTTAACCTTAAATAAAATAAAAACTACTGAGGCCAGAGGGCTGCAATTTGGTCTGCTTGAGGATTGGAGGGTGGATGATCAACATACCAATTTGCAGCCCTCTAGCCTCAGTAGTTTTTAAGATCTGAGGGCGAACAGAAAAAGTGTGGACAGAAAAAGTACAGACAGAATAAAGTGCGGACAGACAGACAAAGCCGGAACAATAGTCTTCTTTTACAGGAAAGTAAAATTTATTTGTGAGATTTCAAGTCAGTTGTGATCAGTCTCTGTCGTTTGTGGAATTACAATAATTATTTCAGTTGCGATGATTTTGTCCTTGTATTTTTAGGTGTAATAACCATTGTAAAATAGAAATAAAGAATTTTTATCTCACTGGTATTGTTACGGGTGCTCTTGTCGTCAGTACACCTGACGTGATGCGCTGTAGGCAATATTAAAGGGTGTTTGAAGAGTCCCTTCGACCCCTAGCTGCACCCACTTCTAGTCTTTTACTTTACCTCCGTTCCCACTTCCTTTCTGTAACCTTGCTGTCCAACCACTCCAACTCCCTCTTTTCACTGTCTTAAAGTGCTGGATGGCTGAAAGTGCTCCAGTGCTGGGCTTTAAAGCTAAAATGTCATAATTCAATCAATCAGTAAAACCACCATTAATTTCATCATTATTTTTAGCCTCGTTGTCGTTATAAAAGTGTTTGATCCTTTAAACAATTTATGTCTGAAAGAATGATGATTTCAAAGCTACTTCTACTATCCCCTGGGGCTTTAAGTTTGCTACTGGAGTTATCAGGACTGTATACTTTTTTAGTTTTCTGTAAGTAAGTATACCTCAGTTTTACCAGACCACTGAGCTGATTAACAGCTCTCCTAGGGCTGGCCCGAAGGATTAGACTTATTTTACGTGGCTAAGAACCAATTGGTTACTTAGCAACGGGACCTACAGCTTATTGTGGAATCCGAACCACAGTATAGCGAGAAATGAATTTCTATCACCAGAAATAAATTCCTCTAACTCTTCATCAGCCGGCCGCGGGAATTGAACTCCGGCCCATCGAATGACAGTCTGAAGCTCAACCGACTCAGCCAAAGAAGGGCTTTTAGTTTTCTGTAAAATAAAACTATTGTGCTGGCTTTGTCTGTCCATCCCCGCTTTTCCTGTTCGCAATTTTTTCTGTCTGCACTTTTTCTGTCCTCACTTTTTCTGCCCGCCCTCAGATCTTAAAAACTACTGAGGCTAGAGGGCTGCAAATTGGTATGTTGATCATCACCCTCCAATCGTCAAACATACCAAATTGCAGCCCTCTAGCCTCAGTAGTTTTTATTTCATTTAAGGTTAAATTTAGCCATAATCGTGCTCCTGGAAACGATATAGGGTAGGCCACCACCGGGCCGTGGTTAAAGTTTCATGGGCCGCGGCTCATAAAACAATATACCGAAACCACCGAAAGATAGATCTACTTTCGGTGGTCTTGATTATACGCTGTAGCGGCTGTACAGAAAACTCGATTGCGCCGAAGAAACTTCGGCGCATTTTTTACTTGTTTCAGTTCGCAACTTGAGTTATCAGGACTCGGTAACATCTTTCCTGCGGGACCCCGAGTTACGGGTTTTGAGTTGTGGTCGATTCATGTTGTTGAAGTTAGTTCTTTGATTTCAGTCAGAAAAAATGATTGTGATTTCATGCCACTGCTGTTGTCCTTGTTTAAACCAAATACCAGTATTTCGTTTAAACCAAACATCTATGTACAAACCAAATACCTATATTTGGTTTACACCAAATATACCTATATTTGGTTTTATTTCTATATTTGTTTTATACCTATAGTTGGTTTAAACCAATATACCTATAGTTGGTTTATATTTGGTTTAAAAACCTATATTTGGTTTAAACAAATTTCTATATTTGGTTTACACCAAATAACCTATATTTACCTATAGTTGGTTTAAACCTAAAGTTTAAACCAAATTTCTATATTTGGTTTACAAATTTCTATATTTAGTTTACACCAAATATACCTATATTTGGTTTAAACCAAATTTCTATATTTGTTTTTGGTTTTACAAATTTCTATATTTGGTTTACACCAAATATACCTATATTTGGTTTAAACCAAATTTCTATATTTGGTTTACACCAAACATACCTATAGTTGGTTTAAACCAAATATCTATATTTGGCTCAAACCAAATGCACCTATATTTGGTTTAAGCCAAATATCCGCGTACAAACCAATTATCTATATTTGATTTTACTTCTCCTATGGAGAATATCCATTATCTTTGTTCAGTTCTTTGCGTTTTATCGCTTCCTTTTAATTCCTCCTATTCCTCTTGTTTTATTTTACCTTTTAGTTTTCTGTAAAAGAAAACTGTTGCGCCGGCTTTGTCTGTCCGTCCGTACTTTTCCTGTCCGCCCTCAGATCCTAAAAGCTACTGAGGCTAGAGGGCTGCAAGTTGGTATGTTGATCACCCACCCTCCAGTTCATCAAACATACCAAAATGCAGCCCTCTAGCCTCAGTAGTTTTCATTTTACTTGAGGATAAATTTGGCCATAATCGTGCTTACGGCAACACAACACAGGCCACCACGGCCGGCTGAGAGTTTCATGGGCCGCGGCTCATACAGCATTATACCGAGACCACCGAAAGATACATCTATCCTCGGTGGCACTGATTATGCGCTGTACAGAAAACTCTATTGCTCCGAAGAAACTTCGGCGCATATTTTACTTGTTTTATTTTGATGCCTCTTCACAATTTCCAAGTGTTTATTTCTTTCTGCTTCTTTTTTCCCATCAGCCTTTTTTCTTTCTTCCTTCCTTCCTTCGTACCCCCTGTCTTCGTTATTGTTTCATCTTTATTTAGTTGTCTATTCGTCACTCCCTTTCACGCCTCGAGCTCTCCTTTTCCTTCTACCCTTGTTCCTCATTCACTTGTATGTTATTCTCATTTTCCTCCTCCTCACGTCTCCCTTATCCCCTTTTTTCCTGTTCTTTCCTCTCCCTTCCTTTTGTGGTTTTCTTCTTTCGTTATACAGCATGTTATTTCCATTTTCCTTATTACTTCCATTTTCTTCCATTCGTCCACTTTCTTTCATTTCGTTTTTCATTTTTTGGTCGTTGTTTTACGTGTCTGTTATTTTCTCTCTTCTTAGTGTTTTCTGTTACTCTTTATTTTATTTTGTCCGTCATTTTTCCTTCTTCAGTTATTTCTCTTTCTTGTCATTTATTTTTTCTTCTACCTTATTTCTTCCACCTCCCAGTTTTCTTCTTATCTTGCATTGCGTCATCTTACTTAATTCTGTATCTCCTTTTTTTATTCACTGTCACTTTTATCTTTTTAATTTTCATTTTCTTTCTTCGTCCTTCTCCTTTTCTCAGTCTTCCCTTTCTCTCCGTCTGTCTGTGTCTGCCATCTCCCTCTCCTGCTCATGATTTACTTTCTCTTCGCGTTTCCTTTCTTTTGATTTCTCTTCCTTTCTCCTTTCATCCCGTCGCCTCGCTAGTCCACTTTACTTTCTCCTATCATCTTTGTTTTTAGTCGTTTCTCCTTGTTTTCCATAATTTTGAATTTCTTTTCTACTACTTTTACAATTCCACGTAAAACGGTAATTTCAACTCTTTTTTTTTTTGCATGTTCCTTTCCCTTGCATTTTCTCTCTTACGTATTTTCTCTTTTTTCTCACGTGTTCTCCTCCATTATCTCGATCTTATTTTTAATCTCTTACCCACTTTTTCTCTTTTTCTGACCTCTCTTGTTTTTCTCTTCCTGGGTTGACATCTTTTTTGGTTCTTTAGCAGCTTTTAGTCATCTCCGTTATTCTAATCATTCCTTCAGTTTTATTTTCTCTCTGAGTAAAATGTTTCGATGCAAATTTGAAACTTTCACTGATATATATTAAATCTTTGTCTGAAGTATATAGTATATATTAAATCTTTGTCTAAAGAAATTTAAAATTTGTGTGGGGCATGTCGGCATATCAGTTGGAACAGTGATTCTCAAACTGGGTTCCGTGGTACCCTGGGGTGCCACAGACAGTGCCTAGGGGTGCCACAAGATTGTCATGAATTTTGTTTTGGCTAGATTCATCTCAATGAACATTTGTAAAAAAAAAAAAAGTTTGCAGAAATCTTAATAAAATTATTATCAGTGGGTCTACTTTAGTTATGTTTATCTAATTCTTCTGATGCGCTCTTTGCTCTTACAGTATATTTCTGCATGTATGGTGTGCTGATTTTGGTTTGAGTATGGAAAGTAATTTTATTCATTAAATAAGTTCATTCATGTGATGTGGTAGGATTGTGAAGAAGATGGGGTGCCTCGGTAATGACTGAACATTGGTTAGGGTGCCATCAAAAAAAAAAAAGATTGAGAACCACTGCATTGGAGCATGAAGTGGATGATACATTTATTGTCTATATACCAAAAGATATTTATAATGAAGCATTACGTGAAAGATATTTTTATCAGGTACTTATTTCCCTCTTCCTAAAATTTGTGTTTTTTTTTTTTAGAATTACCTGGGGATATCTTAACTAAAGTTTTAACTCAAGGATTTTTGCCGACTCTGAAACTGTGGAGGAAGTTTGTTGTTATTTCTTGAAAGAAATTTTTCAATAAAACGTTCATCTTCCCGGACTTTCTTACCGCCAGTGCACCTCACCTGGTGTGCTGTAGACAGTACTAAAGGGTGTTTGCAGCGTCCCTCCGGCTCCTAGCTGCTCTCACTTTTATACTTTACTGGACCAGGGTTCAAATCCCGCCCCTCACTGGTGGCCTGGGGATGGTGCCATTGCAAAAATCCGGTAGCACGCCAACCTAGCGGTCTGAAAACTCGAGAGGGTTAGTAACAAAATAGGTACCAGCCCTCTGGCTGGGGAGTTAAACAGAGGGCCCAGCGACACACTGGCCACGTGTCTTAGACAACGAGACATCTCCCCCACTGGCTGTCGGCCTAAGAAACCGGAGTTCAGCGCCAGCCCTACGAGCCTTGCGAGGCCCAGGGGGACTTTAACCTTTTCCTTTGGGGACTTTAACCTTTTCCTTTTACTTTACCTCCCTCCAAATTTTCTTCTTTTCTTCCATCTGCTCTCCAACCACTGCAACTCTCTCTTTTCACTGCCTTAATAGACCCATAGCTTCACCCATTTTTTCGCCTTTTACTTCACCATCATTCCCGCTTCCTTTCTTCTATCTCCTGTTCAACCACTCCAACTGTCTTAATAACTGAAATTACCCCAATGATTGGCTTTGTGGCCATATTTTCATAAATCAGTCATGTAAGTCGACCCCCGGTATTTGCAGTGGATGCATACCACTACCCCCGCGAATAGCTTAAATCTGCAAATACTTAAAACCCCCGCTAAAAACGCTTATAACTACCTATTTTGATTGTTCAAAACACCAAAAAACCCTCTAAAAATGCTGATACCTGAATATTTTAATAGTTTTATCATGAAAAGTGCATCTAGTCACAAAAATGATGCGAAAATACAGTAATCTGTGAATATTTCTCTGAAAAATACCGCGAACAGGTGAATTTTCCGCGAATAATATGTATATATGTTCCACAGAGAAATCTGCGAATAGGCGAAGCCGCGAATCCGGAACCGCGAATATGGGGGGGTGTCCACTGTATACTCAGTTACACCTAAGTGAATGTTGAATGGAGTAAGATATCTACAAACGTAACCTCATGAAGTCTGATGAATACAAGATGGCATACCCAGTGCAGTGTTATGCGAAGACAGTTTCATAATTCAGTAACAACGTGATTTCCCTCTTTCCCAACACTGGAACATGAAACACCAGAGGAGAAAGTTGACCGTTGTGGACACCTCGTGTTGGAAAGCAACGGCTTGCAGGAAGAATTTCTAAGTTAAGTAGGGATGTCTGAGCGAGATGAGGCCTTGTTGTTGTATGGGCTACGTCGATCATCATCTTAGTTCGAAATGGAAACTTCGCAGGTTGACAGCATTCAATTTCTGTTAGCAAAATACTTGGTATGCTTTGCTTTAACTTTTTTTTATCAGCAGAATACTTAGTATGCTTTGCTTTAACTTTTTTTATCGGTAGAATACTCAGTATCCTTGGCTTTAACTTTTTTTTATCAGCAAAATACTCAGTATGCTTTGTTTCAACTTTTTTATCAGCAAAATACTCAGTATGCTTTGTTTCAACTTTTTTATCAGCAAAATAATTTGTATGCTTTGCTTTAACTTTTTTATCAGCAGAATACTCAGTATGATTGGCTTTAACTTTTTTTATCAGCAAAATACTCAGTATGCTTTGCTTTAAATTTTTCATCAGCAGAATACTCAGTATACTTTGCTTTGACTTTGTTTTTTCAGCAAAATACTTAGTATGCTTGGCTTTAAATTTTTTAATCAGAAAAATACCTTTCAACTTTTTTATCAGCAAAATACTCAGTATGCTTTGCTTTAACTTATTTTTATCAGCAAATTACTCAGTATGCTTTGCTTTAACTTATTTTTATCAGCAAAATACTCAGAATGCTTTACTTTAATTTTTTTATAAGCAAAATACTTAGTATGCTTGTCTTTAACTTTTTTTATAAGCAAAATACTTAGAATACTTTGCTTTAACTTTTTTTTTATCAGCAAAATACTTAGAATGCCTGGTTCTAACTTTTTTTATCAGCAAAATACTTAGTATGCTTTGCTTTAACTTTTTTTTTTGTCAGCAAAATAGTTAGTATGCTTGGCTTTAACTTTTTTGTCAGCAAAATACTTAACATGCTTTGCTTTAAATTTTGCTTATCACCATAATACTTAGTATGCTTTGCTTTCTCTTTTTTATCAGCAAAATACTTAGTATGCTTTGCTGTAACTTTTTCTTATCAGCAATATACTTACTATGCTCTGTTTTAACTTTTTTATCAACAATATACTTAGTCTGCTTGGCTCTAACTTTTTTTATCGGCAAAATACACAGTATAATTTGGTTAACTTTTTTGCATCAGCAAAACACTTATTATGCTTTCCTTATCTTTTTTTATCAGCAAAATACTTAGTATTCTTTGCTTTATCTTTTTTTTTATCAGCAAAATACTTAGTATGCTTTCCTTTAACTTTTTTTTATTAGCAAAATACTTAGCATGCTTTGTTTTAACCTTTTTATCAGCAAAATACGTAATATGCTTTGCTTTAACTTTTTTTATCAGCAAAATTCTTAGCGTGCTTTGCATAAACTTTTTTTTATGAAAAAAATACTTAGTATGCTTTGCTTTAAATCTTTTATCATCAAAGTAAATAGTATGCTTTGCTTTAACTTTTTTTTATCCTCAATATACGTAGTATGTTTTGGTTTAACTTTTTTGTTCAGCAAAATACTTAGCATGTTTTGCTTTAACTTTTTTATCAGCAAAATAGTATGTTTTGCTTTTACTTTTTTTTATCAGCAAAATACTTAGTATGCCTGGTTGTAACTTTTTTTTTATCAGGAAAATACTTAGTATTCTTTGCTTTACCTTTTTTTTATCATCAAAATATTTTGTATGCTTTGCTTTAACTTTTTTCCATCAGCAAAATACTTAGTATGCTGTGCTTTAACTTTTTTTATCAGCAAACAGTATGCTTTGCTTTAACTTTTTTTATCAGCAAAGTATTTAGTATGCTTGTCTTTAACTTTTTTATCAGCAAAATTCTTAACATGCTTTGCTTTAACAATTTCTTATCAGCAAAATACTTAACATGCTTTGCTTTAATAATTTCTTATCAGCAAAATACTTAGTATGCTTTGCTTTAACTTTTTATCAGCAAAATACTTAACATGCTTTGCTTTAACATTTTCGTATCAGCAAAATACTTAGTATGCTTTGCTTTAACTTTTCTACTAGCAAAATGCTTAGTGTGCTCTGCTTTCAATTTTATTATCAGCAAAAACTTATATTTAACTTTTTATAGCAAAATACTTAGCTCTGCTTTCTTTAGTATGCTAGGCTTTAACATTTTTTGTCAGCAAAATACATAGTATTTTTGTTTTAAATTTTTTTATCAGCAAAATGCTTAGTATGGTTGGCTTTAACTTTTTTTTTTTATCAGCAAAATACTTAATATACTTTGCTTTAACTTTTTCCATCAGCAAAATACTTATCATGCTTTGCTTTAACCTTTTTATCAGCAAAATACTTAATATACTTTGCTTTAACTTTTCCATCAGCAAAATACTTAGTATGACTTGCTTAAATTTTTTTTATCATCAAAATACTTAGTATGCTTTGCTTTAACTTTTTCTTATCAGCAATGAACTTAGGCTTCTTGGCTTTAACTTTTTTATTAGCAAAATACGCATTATACTTTGCTTTAGCTTTTTTTTTTATCAGCAAAACACTTAGTATGCTTGGCTTTAACTTTTTCTTCTCAGCAAAATACTTAGTATGCTTTGCTTTAACTTTTTTTATCAGCACAATATTCAGTATCCTTTGCTTTGACTTTGTTTTAACATCAAAATACTTAGTATGTTTTCCTTTAACTTTTTTTATCATTAAAATGTGCAGTATGCTTTGCCTTAACTTTTTTTTTATCAGCAAAATACTTAACATGCTTTGCTTTAACTTTTTTATCAGCAACATACACGGTATGATTTGCTTTAACTTTTTTTATCAGGAAAATACTTAGCATGCTTTGCTTTAACTTTTTTTATCAGCAAAATACTTAATTTACTTTGCTCTAAATTTTTTTATCAGCAAAATACTTACAATGCTTTGCTTTAACTTTTTTTTACCAGCAAAATACTTAATATTCTTTGCTTTAACTTTTTTTATCAGCAAAATACTTATTATGCTTGACTTTAACATTTTGTATCAGCAAATTACTTAGTATCCTTTGCTTTATCTTTTTTTAACAGGAAAATACTTAGTATGCTTGTTTTTTTTTTTATCAGCAAAATACTTAGTATGCTTTGCTTTATCTTTTTTTATCAGCAAAATATTGAGTATGGTTTGCTTTAACTTTTTTTATCAGCAGAATACTCAGTATGCTCTACTTTAACTTTTTTTTATCAGCAAAATACTTAGTATGCTTTGCTTTATCTTTTTTATCAGCAAAATACTTACCATACTTTGCTTTAACTTTTTTTTATTAGCAAAATACTTAGTCTGCTTTGCTTTAACTTTATTGTCAGCAGAATAGTTAGTATGCTTTGCTTTATTTTTTTACCAGCAAAATACTTAGTATGGTTTGCTTCACCTTTTTTTTTATCACAAAATACTTAGCATGCTTTGCTTTAACTTTTTTTCATCAACAATATACTTAGCATGCTTTGCTTTAACTTTTTTTTATCAACAATATACTTAACATGCTTTGCTTTAACTTTTTTTTTAACTGCAAAATTACTAGTATGCTTTGGTCGTACTTTTGTTATCAGCATATTACTCTAAACTCTGAATGGTATAAAGTGCCTTGATGCTTGTCTTGACAGCCTCAATTTCATAATAATCTAAAATGAAGACAATCCCTCTTCCTTGTCTTACCTGTTGCTTTCTCATCAGTTCTGTGATCTGTCGTAATTTCTCAATCAAAATACAACTATACTCTCTCCTTGTATGCTAAGCATATAACATTATGTTTGCAAATTCAGAAGCTCAAGCGAAGACGCAATGCATTACTACCCTAATGCAGTTCTTCTTGCATTTTAATACATTTTTATATATTTCTTAATTTATTAATCTATTTTTCATTATTTTTAATAAGTGAGTGGGATCTCTTGTTTCTGTATTTCCCGTGACCTCCTTTTACTTCTTCCATATGAACAACTTATTGTTTGGAAGCTTGAATTTCAAGTCAGTGGCCCCTTTAGTGTTTGTTCCATATTAATAGGTTTCATCTTCTGAGTAATATACCGGTCGCTGGTATAGTGGTTAGTGTCTTGATGCCGCTTATATGTCGCCGGGGGTTCGCGTGTCCCCCAGGGCGGTGAAAAATCACTGGCGCTGTATCTTGATCAGTTACTGCCGCGGTGAGGGGTCTTTGGTGGGAGGTTGAAACCAACATATTCTTTGGAAGTTTGAATTTCAAGTCGATGGCGCCATGGGTTCCATATGAATAGGTTTCATCCACTGAAAAAAAAAATGTAACAATTGTAATCCTCTTCGTCGCCTTTACCTTTGCAGATTGTAACAATTATTCCTCTCAACTTCCAAACCTTCCCCTCGTCCGGAAACACCCGACGTCTCCTGGTCAGCCATTCAATTACACTGATGCCGTTGTACCCAAACATTCCATCTGCCATTTCATCAGTGCCTGGGTCCCTTCTGCTCTTCAAGACTCCGATGCCGTAATGCGAGTGTTTCCCGCGAGGCTGCCTGGACGTCATCTGCAGAAAAAAAAAAAAAAACATAAATATTTTGGCCAAATCGCTCAACCAGTCCAAAATAGCAAATCATGAGAATTTTTGCCCATTCCTCCTTGTTTTCTACGTATGTTTTTGTATGCAATAACACATAAATACCAATTATATATATATATATATATATATATATATATATATATATATATATATATATATATATATATATATATGTATATATATATATATATATATATATATATATATATATATATATATATATATATATAAATAAATAAATAAATAAAAGAAATTTATCCTATTAATTCTTGGTTCAAAAAGAATTTTTAAAGCCTCTGTTGGGCTTGGAAATAAATGTTTTGCTACAAGCAAAGGAATTTCTGTTCTCGGCCTACATTAAGGCATTATTCTGACTGTGTAATTTTGGTTATTTTGTCGTCATCCATCTGTGAAGATACTCCAGTGCAGTAAAACTAATTGGTTCCAAAATGAAACCAAAACGAAAACTAACTGATCTCAAAATGACACGAAAATCAGAACTGACTGGTTTCAGTATGACACCAAAACCAGCGTTCATGATGGTAAATATATGTACAGCTAATGATTAAAAACATTATCTCTGAGCTCATAAGTGGTAAGTCGGAACAGCATGTTTTACCGCAGACGAATTTTGGACACCACAAAAATCTCGGTGTAAGTTGGCCTTTTGACCTCAGCAGACACTTTCATAAGCATTCTGGAATTTTATGTGACCCATTTCCACCTCTGTCTCATTCAGTTCTGCCTGTCATCTGTCGTCCACTTTCAGAAAAATATAAAAATATCCTGATATTCTATCAACACAAGACTGCATTACCATTAGACAACATTTCTCCATTTGCATCTTTTAATCTGCATTCCTCTCCGCATTTCTCCCACGCAGAACAAGCGATTCTCTTGAGTAATTGCTCATCTTCTCCCTCTAGTTTTATTTCTGTTTCTCCCTCACATTTTACTTGCATGTTTTATCCATCTCCTTGGTGACCTGTACAAGATCTCTTTCGTTCTAAAATAGCACCGCAAATAATTGTTTTTCCTCCTTCATTAAACTTCATATTTTTTTCTTCGCTCCACGTAGTATTCCTCTTTCCACTCCTTTACCGTATGTCACTTACAGGCTCTCTCCATTTCTGCTGCGACTTGCTCATGGAATTTTATGTAACCCTTATCAACTCCTTCCACACTTCATCCATTTCCTCCTTATTTGCTTTTCTCACTCCTTCTAATCAAATTCATTTGTCTTAATTGCATTGACAACCACGTTTTCACGTCTTCCTCTCCAGCATGTGTCTATTTCACCGTTGGCTTAAACCAAATAATGATTAAATACATTGCATCTCAGTCTGTTCTTCTCACCATTACATCCTTCACCTTACTCTCCCATCTTCTTGATATTAAAGCATGACTGACAAATTCTTTTGCCGTACTAATTTTTCTTTCCTATCCCGGCACATTTCTACAAGACATTCTCCATTCTCATATATTTCTGTAATTTCATACAAATTGATGACGGCATGGCCGTTGCTACCCTTACTCTTGCATTTAAATCACCTAGCACAACCACTCTCCCATGTTCTTCAAACTCAGCCAGGCACAGATTCAGTCTCCCATAAACATCTTTTCAATTGCATTATTTTTCAATTACTTTACCATCTACAGTCACTATCACAACTTTCGCTTTTGTCACAGTCTTATTCATTCAATCTAACTAACATCCCCCCCCCAACCCCCAGTTTTCTTGGTACTAACGGTTTTAACCATACCTTGGCTCTGCTCCTTTTAGCTACCCTGGAAACAATAAATCTTTGTCATTCCCATTGCTGTCACGCTAACTTTTCATTTTTATCTAACTAAACGTATTGTTTCTAAGGTAACTAAAAGGTGTAGTGCTAAGGTGGCCTTAAAACTTGTAGCACCTAGAAGACTGAGGGGATAAAGTGCTAGTTTGAGGAATAGGTGGAAAAGATTGCTTGCGACAAGAGGAAAAGCTGTGTTGGTGAATGTAAAAAGTATAGTAATGGAAAAATAATGCAACTTGAAGAGAATGTTTTCGGGAGACTGGATCTGTGCCTGGCTGAGGTTGAAGAATATGGAAGGGTAGTTGTGCTAGATGATTTAAATGTAAAAGTATGTGGTAGCAAGGGACATGCTATATTATCCGTGTTTCGCTCAACATACATGCAAATGTCGGAATGATTATCGTTTTTGGATTGAATTAGATGACACTGTCATAGTCATAACCTGCACATGCTAATGTCTGTTTTTAGTTTTGTTACATTTCAGATATCACACTAGTTTTTGCCTTTTATGTGCTTCGTATCAAGCAGCTGTTTTTCAACATTTAAGGAATATGTCTGTTAAATGAGGATTCTAACAATGTTGGGGCGTTTCATGATAAAGATGTGTCATTCTTCTACCATTTTTGTAACATGCACTTGCACACACACATATCTACACACACACACACACACACACACACACACATATATATATATATATATATATATATATATATATATATATATATATATATATATACATATAAATTTCTGTCTCACATTTGGGACGAACCTCAGTCTCGAGTGACAGGCCAAAGCGGTAAAGATCAGTCGGTACCCCCTTGGCCTGTCACTCATGAGGCTGAGGTTCTGTTCTCGATGCAAGTCAGAAATTTATATAATTATTTGAAACACATGCTCATGTGTTCCTTATTTCCTCATATATATATATATATATATATATATATATATATATATATATATATATATATATATATATATATATATATATATATATATATATATATATATATATATATATCAAACCTTAAATATACAAATACCTTTAGATAGAAAATATCAAACCTTAAACCACTACCTTTTGAAATAACTTGTTCCCAAAGGGATCTGGTGCTTCTGTCGATGTCAGGATTCGAACTTGACGTCTGATATCTTCGATACAAAAGCAATCAAGAAATCGGTTCGAATCCTTGCCGGGGCAGAAGCACTTGCCACTTGCCTTTGGATGTAAGTTATTCTTAGCGTTAAGTGAAATCGATATCAGGGAGTTCTGGTTTATAAGAAGAAGTATAGAAGTGTATATGTATATATTATATATACAGTATATGTGTGTGTATGTGTGTATGAGTACATACATATACATACACATACTATATGTATATATATATTTTTTGTTCCTGTGTGTGTGTATTTGTAGGTATGTGTATATACATGTATATCTGTGTGTAAGAAAGTTACACTCGAGATAAAATTGATTCCTGTCTTGTTTATTAGTCCTAGAATGCCTTATTTACTTAAGAAATCAGGGTTGGTGTTTTTCTCTCATAATATTTATTCATGTTTATGATCTCTCTCAGGTATGACTCTTCCGAGAAGCGACTTCGCTCGAATGCTCGCCGCATCTGGTTTTATTTTTAAGTATTTCTTTCACCAGCCAAAGCGCTCCAGGTTTACGGTCGAGTTAGAAGCCAAAGCGTATAAAGTATTCATTGCCTCATCAGGGAATGCTGAGCTCTCTCTCTCTCTCTGTCTCTCTCTCTCTCTCTCTCTCTCTCCTCGTAGCGAGGTAGTGCCGTCTATGCAGTTCCCGTGCTCATTATAGGCATTGCTAAAGGGCGTTTGCAGTGTCCCCTAGGCCTATAGCTGCACTCAGTTTTTAGCCTCTCTCTCTCTCTCTCTCTCTCTCTGTCTCTCTCTGTCTCTCTCTCTCTCTCGTAGCGGGGTAGTGCCGTCTGTGCAATTCCCGTGCTCACTGTAGGCTTCACTAAAGGGTGTTTGCGGCGTCCCTTAGGCCCATAGCTGCACCCAGCTTTTCACTTTATCTCCATTCCCTCTTCCTGTCGACAATCTTGCTCTCTTCTTCGTGCAACTGTGGAGTTTTCTCCC